>NW_024039105.1:1342500-1397500 GCF_016077235.1 Cyprinodon tularosa
CCAGATGGAGAAGCGCGATTCGTCACTCCAGAGAACGCGTCTCCACTGCTCTAGAGTCCAGTGGCGGCGTGCTTTACACCACCGCATCCGACGCTTTGCATTGCACTTGGTGATGTATGGCTTGGATGCAGCTGCTCGACCATGGAAACCCATTCCATGAAGCTCTCTGCGCACTGTTCTTGAGCTAATCTGAAGGCCACATGAAGTTTGGAGGTCTGTAGTGATTGACTCTGCAGAAAGTTGGCGACCTCTTCGCACTATGCGCGTCAGCATCCGCTGACCCCGCTCCGTCAGTTTACGTGGCCTACCACTTCGTGGCTGAGTTGCTGTCGTTCCCAAACACTTCCATTTTCTTATAATACAGCTGACAGTTGACTGTGGAATATTTAGGAGCGAGGAAATTTCACGACTGGATTTGTTGCACAGGTGGCATCCTATCACAGTTCCACGCTGGAATTCACTGAGCTCCTGAGAGCGACCCATTCTTTCACAAATGTTTGTAAAAACAGTCTGCATGCCTAGGTGCTTGAATTTATACACCTGTGGCCATGGAAGTGATTGGAACACCTGATTCCAATAATTTGGATGGGTGAGCAAATACTTTTGGCAATATAGTGTATATATATATATATATATATATATATATATATATATATATATATATATATATATATATATATATATATATATATATATATATATATATATATATATATATATATACATATATATATATATATATACATATATATATACACATACATATATATATATATATATATATATATATATATTATATATATATATACATACATACACACACACATACACATACATCAAATGCTCTCATCAAAGCAAACTTCTCTTTAACACACCAGCCATTCCAATATTGGCAAAGAGTATCAGCTTATGACAAAGCTAAGTTATTGTGGTTGAACTGTTAAGATGTGCTGTACTTTTTTACTTCATTGTGTATTTGATAGGGACAGATGCAATAAACATAGATAATTAACTTAAAACAATCTTTTGCCTGCATCCCAGAGTTTATCAACACTCATCCCTAGAAGGACTCTTGACACTAAAATTAAACGGAACGTAAAATTGACAGTAAATACTATAAAATATCTGGAAAGAAATGAAAAGCAATGTCTTTTGTTTTATCTGCTTACTCAAACGATTTATAATATTAAGGAAAGAGCGCAGCTCTGGCTCACTGGGAATTAACAGCAGTACTTGCTGCACATCAATCAAGACAATGATGATCTCATTATGCTTTTTATAAAACTAACAAACTTACATTATATTTACTGTTGTAAATATTGAAACTTAACTTGGCTTATTTAATATTTGGAACAATGTTATGCAATGATATTAAAAGGAAAGGAGCTTTGGTCATGATAGGGCTGTTTTAGCTACATTTTTAAAGGTAGTAATTTTAAAGCTTAGTATGACGTCTCCACTAGAAGCATTTGATCTCAGTGATCTGAGAAACTTACATTTTATTCAACTTGATATAATCTTAAGTTTTTCTGTTTTAGTTCAAAGTTTATTCAGAACAAGGCACAGGCAGTTGGCTCCCATATCTCACTAAAAATAGACGTTTCCAATCAGCCTACCAGATTATTGAAATAAACAACTAATTTAGTAATCTATTATTCTTTAGCTGACAGGGTGACCCACTTAGAGCATTAATTATATAAAAATTATTTAAAAAAAATATAGCATTTTGCATTCAAGGTTTGAGAAATTGTATTGTTTGTCAATATGCTCTATCCAGAATTCCTCAAGGGAAAAAGTTTTAGTTTCACCTGCTTTTAGTAGAAATATTCTTTAAGGATTATTAATAGATAATTTGGAAAAAAAGAGGAATACATTTGCAAAATAATCATTAGTTGCAGCCCTAATCAGTTCTAGTGCTAAATACCCAAGTGGTCATAGTTTCGTTTTTTTGTTTTTTCAATCATCTGATTGTTCTTTTATGCAACAGAGATAGTCAGTGGTAAGGCTATACGGTTTGGTCAAAAAACATTTTCTTTTTAAAAACATGCTTTTTGCATCCTCCTTTCAGCGCCCATTAACTAACATTACTTTATTCATTTGCTATTGCATGTTAATGCAATACTTTTATCAATATGGTGCAGAAGTAATTACGTAAACAATTATATAGCAGTCATGTAATTCAGCCAAAAAATGCTAATACCAAGAATCCAATTTCAAATCAGTCCAGATAAAAAAATAAATATATAATAAAAAAATAAAAATAAAAAAAAAGGAGGATTCTAAACCTTGAAAATCGGAATCGAATAAAATCTGGAAATATGAATCAAGCATAAAAATAAAAAATAAACTTTAAAAAAAAAACTTAGCTTGCAAACAAACAACCTGCTCAAATGCATAGACCTATGCGCTAGATGCAACTTTCTCTTCAACCCACTTTAAGCACATTATTGCCACCTAAAGGGCTGGAGTAAGAAGCAATTTGTCCTATTCTCATGAAATGCAACATGACCAAAAGTTTACAGCCTCTAAGATTTAACATGCCAATCGGAATATTCAGATTGGAATTATTGTAGTTTTAAAAATCACAGTTATACTGCAAAAGCAAACACCTGTCTAGCCCAGAGGTCATGGATCAGCAGACAGGGGTCCTGATCGGGACCCACTTGCTGGCTAATCCAGACCCAAACAGATTTAAAACATTTATAAATAACGGCATGTTGTCAGACGACAGTGTCTAAACGTCACTTCCGCCCCTTCTCCTGTTTGTATATTAAAGCCATTCAGAGCGTCCGGCATCAGGCTACACGTGATACAAATTATCCAATGAGCTGTCTGTCTGGGTTGCTGCTGCTAGCTGCTTTTAGAAAAAGCAGGCAAACCTGTGGCAAGCCGAGAAGATGATAAGAAAAAGAGAGCAGAGAAAGTGTGGACTGTTGCAAGAAGCGCAGTGAACTAGTGAAAGAAAAGTGAAATGGTGTGCTCAAAGATGACCCTGCACATTTTGAGTATGTTTGACTCAACCTTCTGCTGTGAAGTAGGATTCTCCACCATGAACATAATCAAAAAAATAAAATAATGGATCCAGGCTAAAAATGAGCACCTTGATATGTGCTTTAGAATGGCTTTGTCTCCATTCAAACCCTGGTTTAAAGCCTTGCAGGGCAATATAAAGCCCACTGCTCTCATTAAGCTATAAAAAAAAAGAAAGTCACTTCAGCTTTTTTTTTTTTTAAGTGAGTCAGGAAATTGTCTATATACCAAACTGAAAGATTGTTGTTCTCTACTTCAAAAACAATTTAGACTTTAAAATGGAAAATTATATTTTTCATTTAAAAATTCAACGTATAACATGGATGCATAAAAACCTCATTTTATTTCAGTGTTAAATGCTGTTTAAAGTAAAGAATTATAATTAAAAATGTCTCCAGAAATTTACTTTTTTTATTTTCTTTTTTTCGGACACTGGTCTAGCCTTTCTCAGTAGAAAGGTAAAATATCTTAGCCTGGGTGCCAGTCAGAACTTAGTCCCGCCCACAAGGTTTGAGTTCGGGGAAGTTCGGTCTGGCTCTGCTCCATAGTAGCGCGAGTATTATAGCCCACTGTCAGGCGATCCAATCAAATTGTCAGGGCGGGCTTTATACGATGATGGACAGATGATCAAGAGTAACGTAATCAACCACGTGACCAAAGCGTGCTAGGGTGACAACAATAATGGCTGCCGCTGGAGAGTTTGGGTGAGTAGATTCTGCTATTAGGTCTGTTCTAGAAGATATCCACAGCAAATTAATTTTAAAAGAGGAACAGAGAAACGCGATCAAGTCTCATCTTCTTATTCTAGGCGTGAAACTGCACGCTTTGATTTTTGTTGACAACAACTATGCCTCGCTTAACATACGTTACGCACTCCGTTGCTCTTATTGGTTGTAGATCTATCCAATTGAGTGCAGAGGCATTTTTTTTCCTGGTTCGTTCGAAACACGCCCCATAATCACAGCTCTATGGAGCAGTATCAGACTCATATTCTGACTAGAATTGAGTCGGACTACGTCAGGCTAAAAATATCTCCCCTCAAACTTTTTTTTCACAGGATATAAGACCGATGATTCGTTTATGAACATTAATATAGTTTCAACTTGTTTAATATGGCAACACACAAACCAATTCCTTTTCCGGGTTTTTATTAAAAGACAGCGTTGACAAATGATCATTAATGTAAATTTAGCTCCAAGAGGTTAGTCATGAAAATATGAGGCTGTTCTTAAGTAACTCTAAATCTATGTTACACACTTCTATAGTAAACTATTTGAAATGTGAGGATTTTCTGGCCATTGTCTGTTTTAGTTCTCTGTAAACTGGGTGTCACTGGGAGAAGAGGATGGTGCATTAATGGCATGAATATCCAGCCTAGATGTTAAGTTAACCTGTCGACTCTGACAGAAGCCAGGCTCCAGGGTTCAGGTCTGCATGGATGTTAAACCATCACTGGACTCTGGCTCGGTGCTACAGCAGACATATGGTGGCGCTTACATGGATAAATATGGATTTCATTTTATATCAGAAACTTAAATGGAATCACTTAATTAATTTATTGTAGGCTTTTCTTATAGAGGCAAAATACACATTTTATTGTTAAAGTTGTTTTCTCTGACTAGAGGATGATTATTAAAGATGTAGGATGCAGCAAATCCACCATTTTATTTATTTTAATTTACTTGAAATGTGTGACGCACTTAAATCTTCTATATCTTAAATAGGAAAATCTGGTAACAAAACAGTTAGGTTCTCTTATCTTTGGGAAACTTGAAATGTAACCTTATATATTTATTTAGTTGAGAGGAAAGAGATTCGTGTTCATGCACGGTTGCATTTACTGTCTTGATCAGGCAAAAACCAGGTCAACCTTCCCATATGAGGTCTGACTGAAATACAAACATTTACTCTTCTTATGACGAAGTTGGTTTTGCAGTCATCCATCTGCAATGCCAGTAAAATCGTTTTGGAGAAATCATTTCCTCACGTTCAAACAAAACTAATGAATTCTTACCTTTCCACCAATAAAACATTTATTGCTAGATTTATTTATACAAACAATGGAAATTATGCAGGATATTATGTCTATTTAGTCCATGTCTGATAACCTTTTTATTTTTTAGGAATATATACATGAAGTTTAAACTTCTATTTTTCTTTTGTCATGGGTTTATTGTGTGTAATATATAGCGGAGAGTACAAACAACAAATCTGATTTTAATGTGCACAAAATGATGCATTTATTCATTACGATACACTACTCAAAACAATCAAACGAACAATTTAAAACAGCAGATTTAACAACAACAACAATCCTGCTGCTATAGGATGGGCAATGGTTTAGGAACAAAAGGATGCCACATCATTTGATAAAAATGAAAATCATCTGCCCACAGAGAGCTTAATCTGCAGTCATTGAGAGAAGAATGATGAGGCAGCCTGGTCAAATTTGCTTAAATGTCATGGCAGCAACTCAAAATGGTACCCAGTAGTAGTAATGCCTGTATCTGCATTACAACATCAATAGGGGCAATCTCTGTATGAGGTCATGGCTTATGGTGTCCTGGGGTATCTACTCTAAGATCCTATCAGGAGCTTTAACCTGATGGTGTCAGATGGACCTAAACGGGATTTCCCAGAGAGATGGTTCAGTTGGGTTTTCTTTTATCATCCAGGAAATACCTACAATTTTCTCACTTGATCATGGTATTACCAAGGAATGCACAGTTATCATATCATGTAACCCATTTTAATTAATCATCATTAAATAAATTGGGTTAATTAAGATAACTTAATTTACTTTCTTTTCCTCCCTATGCGGAAATGACAAATTCAAAGCATTGGATTAAATGTGGTTATTGTGAGATTAAGTGATATAACTCATTACTTCTTTATGCAACTGGTGTACTGAAGAGGTAAATTTTACATTTTTATATTTTTTGAAAGCAGTCGGTGTGATTGTGGGGCTATGATTGATGTAGCATGGAGTCACAGCCATATAGTTACCCAAGAAAGAACTCAAATATACAAAAAATGAAAAGTTCTTTCATTCTGGCTTTAATCATTATCCCAAAAAGTACTACAATGGAAGCACAGGTGTTTATTATGAATAATTTGACTGCTGCTTATTATGCCTTTACTTCCACAGCTGCACACATTTTTTGATTGATGTATATAAACAAAATACATATTTTACGTTGCAATCAAAAGTGGTCATTACTTTTCAAAGAAACACTAGGGTCCATTTAGCAATGCACTGTACAAATAATCCAAACACCCCTAGGCAATGACTCCTGTGAACTGTGAACAGAATATTAATTATTGTGTATATAAAGTGGATTTCGATTGAGGTTGTGAATTGGCGCTATATAAATAATACTATAATTGAATAGTAAAATGATCTGCACTGCAATAAGAAAAACAACTTGAATGAGTCATTAACAGGCTCAGTATAACAATCAGTAATGTTAGAGATAGAATATTTTCATAAGAAGTTAATGACATGGGTGTGCTCGACTCTGTACATAGTTTTGAAATATCTGGAAAGCTTTATTCTGAGATCATCCTCTTCATCTAGCCTGCTTCTGTGTTTACGTTCAATCAGGGTGAGCCATAAGAAGCCTTTATCACACAAACATGTTGTAAAATACAACAGAAAGCTCCCATCTTTTGTAGACAGAGCAGGGATCTCCCTTCTTCTCTCCATGCAAAGGTTCTGCAGTGTTCGTCTGCTCACAGTTAATGCTACAGTGAACTTGCCAAGACAGAAACGAAGTGATTGGTGCACTCAAGTATTGTCACCAAAGTTTCGAACACAGACAAAAGTTTCTAAATTTGTCACAAGTTGCCTTTTTTGAGAAAAACAAAAACACAAAGGGAAGTAAAGGCAGTAAAAGTTGCTTAATATAGCGACAAACATTTTGGTAAGAGGGTTCCTATGTTAACTGGCTGATAACAGACAGTAGCTTTAGTAGCTTGTAGCACAAAAGTAATAAATTCATAAATTAATTTAGAATAAATGGAAATATAAAGAAAGATTGTGTTTGGAGTTCCAGTGTTTCCCTTTTATTTAAAAGGCCTTGTGCACCATCAGTTGTAAATGTACCACAGTTTGAGAATGACACCGTATGAGAGAAATTCATATCAGTGGTCTTCTGGAGGGGGGCAGGGGTCACTATTAGGACTCTAGCAGAGCTCATCCCGTTCCTCCTTTCAATAAGGAAGCAGATACCGCTCATACAGTCTCCAATTAAGGACATTTGGCAGCCCTCTCTACCTCCCCTAGACTAACTGTCTGACCTCTGGAAGTCTATCTGTATAATTAAAGGTATAATGAAGGATTTTCGCAAATTTTTTAAAAGACCCACCCTCTCCACTTAAAAAAAAAAAATGCACAGGCACAATCCTGCACCCGCTCCCAAGAGGGAACCGCTATTAAACGCACACAAAGTCGTGCACGAGCCCATATCTCCTCGTGCATAAAAGTTGCTGTTTGCATCGCCCATACAAGCTTACTTTCCAAAAGAATATTTGCAATTTTTCCACAATGTCAGACTCACCCCCGTTAAGTGAAAAATGGGGACGAGAACGTAGGACGGCCTTACGTAAACATATCACCAGAAAGATTGACAATTAGGAGGACCACTTATTTAGATGATCCACCGGGAAAAAGAACATTCTCCACTATACCTTTAAAGGATAATTCCGGTTTTTAACACTTTTAGCCCATTTTCTGTAGTGTCCAGGATGAAATCGAATGATCGACACCAAAATTTTGACAATTGGTCCTGTCTCTGCTTTTTGGCTCATGCAGAATCCCCCCCTGGCTGCTTCAGAATGGCTTCCATAGTGCATGTCCGATAATGTCCTTAAAACAACCTTAAACGTTCTTTTTTTAAAATATGCTACTCACCGGGTCGTCAGCGCTGTTCAATGACGTTCCAAAAAAAGTTTCGTGAAGAAAAACCGTTCCTGTCTTGTTTTATTTAGCATTTTGTAAATCCCAGAACTATTTTTTCCGATACATCACAACCGCTTATAAACTTCCGCTTCCTGTTCGAATCTGAAGCGTTGCACACTCCAGACCACTAGTTGGCGACGGTATCCTATACCGTCAAACTCAAAGTCCAATATGTCCTCCTCAAGAATCCACCTTTTGTATTCCATTTTCAGAGTTTTTTAAAGTGTTTAACAGAGACGTTAGCACCTCGACGTCGGAGTACACAGAGTGAAGCAGAAACACTTGGGCCTTGCGAAAAGACTACAACTAAGCGTAAACAGGCCCCATTTCCGTTTCCGGTGGCGGAGGGATATTGACTATTCCAACAGAACTCAATGGGATTTACAAAATGCTAAATAAAACACTACAAGAACGTTTTTTCTTTACGAAACTTTTTTTGGAACGTCATTGAACAGCGCTGACGACCCGGTGAGTAGCATATTAAAAAAAAAGAACGTTTAAGGTTGTTTTAAGGACATTATCGGACATGCACTATGGAAGCCATTCTGAAGCAGCCAGGGGGGGATTCTGCATGAGCCAAAAAGCAGAGACAGGACCAATTGTCAAAATTTTGGTGTCGATCATTCGATTTCATCCTGGACACTACAGAAAATGGGCTAAAAGTGTTAAAAACCGGAATTCTCCTTTAAGACTGACTATATATATGCTATATATACCAGAGAGCCATCTATGGTCTCCACCTGAAAAACTATTCCTGTTATTAAGGTTGTCTCAATACAGACCCTTTATTTTATGTTTTTTTTTTAACAACAGCTGACTTTGATGAACAAAACCTTCCACTCCTACACTGAGAAGATAAATGATTCAAAAGTGTTCCTTTTTATAATATTATCTGATGAATACTCAATAGAGCAACAAGAAAAAGATAAATCTAAATGATCAAAAAAAGTGTTTAGATATTTGGGTATTTTTATTACGTGGTACTCATCATAGCCATTTGAAGCTTTTTATGGAAAACTCATAAGGTATTTAAACAAATGGGAGATTTTGTCCTTGACTGTGAGTGGAAGGGTGGAAACAATTAGATTCAATATACTGCCAAGACTATTGTTTGGGTTTCAATCACTCCCTGTTGCCATTCCTGACTACTTAAAAAAAAAATGAAAGAAAGGAACTCAAAGTTTCTTTGGCAAAACAAAAAGGCTGGGATTAGATTCAAAAACTTCAAACCCCAAGGAAGAATGGAGGGTTCATAATATCAGGAACTAATATAAGGGTTCTCAACTTGGAGCTCTTTACTTATGTATAGATACAGATAAAGAAATGGAGCAAAGAGCTTTCCCTAACAATCTCGCTAGATCCACTAATTTTAAAATGAAAACAGTAAAAAAAGAAAATCAGCATTGGAGAAATATTGACTTTTTTGACCAAAGTTTAGTTTTTTAAAAAGTGTTAATATCTCCAACTTGAATTTAATCTTCAGAACAATGGAAAACCACGAGGAAAACTATTAAAGATATGACAAAGATTGACGGGATTTTGCAATCAACAGCAAAAAATGACTTAAAGAGGCATTACGGAATTTATACTGCCACCTTGGCCTGGGCTATAAACCAAAAATTTACAATTACAAACATTCTCTCCGATAACAGGGGACATTTTCTGTCAGTAAAAGCAATTGACTTAATTTTGCCGTTTGGTGGCTGGTTTTCCCTTTGCTACCCCTCCAGTCAGAAGAAGTAAACAAAGAGGATGGCGGAAGAGATCAGTGAAGAAGCGGCTAACACACCCGTGATTAAAAAGAAAATTGTTAATCCTGTTGTACTTGTTCCAAAGAAAAAATCCACGTCTGTAATTTCGAAATATTTTGGGTTTACAAAGAGGTTATAGAGGTAAAGAACACTGAATGCAAAGATTGTCTGAAAACTGTCGGGCCTGCCTAAGGCGACACACCCAACCTCAACAACGCTGTTGATTTCGAAGGTTTGAGTGGTGTAACTTCTAGACAGAAAATCTTAGGCGTCTGCAGCAGCGACACCATATGAAAGAACATCCAAGAGGTGGACAGAGATAACCAAAGCCACAGCTAAGAATATGGCTGCTTTAGCTACAGTGGAGCACCCAGGGTTTATGCGTCTAATGAAAGTAGCTGACAAAAAGTACAGAAATTTGGCAAAAAGATGTAACACATCATCTACCTTTTTATTGGTTTTGCATTTAATGTTTATTTTCTTTATAAGCCATACATATGAGCTAATTGCATTATTTTTTGTTTACAAGAGATGTTCCCTCTACAAAGACTTCAATGCAATTACACAAATATAGGCCTTTGCACATTGCATTCTCTTTGTGGGAGAGGTAGCATTTTTCTTTTATTCAATGAGACATTGCTGGATGCTGAACCTTGAATGGTTGCGAGACTTATACTTCATTTAAATAAATGAAAAAGATTAGCTGAATTTTCTTTACATGCCGTTATTTCCAGATATAGGGGCATTTATTGTTAATGGAGGTAAACTGCTCTATTTATTGCGATATTGATTTGAGCTCATAACGCCCCGCTCTACTGTCACCTGTGGCCAAAACGCAGAGCTGCACAGTTCTTCTGCTTGTTCCCATAGTTGGCGCTCTTTCTTGACAAGTTTTTAATTTTTTTACTTTTTTCAACTTAGGTGCAGTTGCTGTTGGTGTCCAAATTAAGGTGGATGTAATTCGCTTCCAAGTATCCCCAGAATCCATCTTGAATATAATGCTTCAATTGTTTCCTAGGTCAGACGCTTTTAGCATGTGCTTGACGTCACATCTGCCGAACAACACAGGAACTTCCGACCTAAAGCCAATCCAGGAAAAAAGGCTACAGCCCTATAGATGCTTAAGCACTGAACTACTGAGGTGTCAGGCTGCTCATCAAACAGGCTATTTTCAGGATATTTTTCAGTAAAAACTTAAACATAAAACATAATGTCTCTTTAAAAATATATATATATAACAATAAAAATAGAGGCAAATAATATAAAAAATTATGAATGGAAAGAAACACTTAGGTCAGAGAGAAATGTATGATTCTACCCATATATTTTGGGATAGCCTTAGAGTTGTATTATCTGGGGAGAAATGTGCAGATTCAAGGGAATGACTTGCATTTGGACTCCTCCATGTACATGCTGGGAATTATCCCCTGGGATATAATGGACAAACACTGAGAGTATTTATTGAATTCTAGTCTTAATTGCAAATACATATATGGTTGAGGTCACATTTTCTCAATATCATGCTATAGAGGGATGAAATTAAAAAGGTCTACATTATGGGAAATATAATAGAAAATGTATGTATGTATACTGACTTAAATCTAAATGAACAATGCTCATTAGTAGTTACCTACATTTTTTGCACTAAACAAACATTTCTATAGCTGTATAATGATCAACTGCTAATATCCATGGGTGATCAATGGATGGCTGTCTGTGCATGGAGTAACATGTGTAAAATAGGGCCTGGCTGAACTATTATAGATGTTTGTTTAAGACGGTTTTGGACATAATAAAAAAAAAAAAAAAAAGCTGTTTCTTTAATTATTTTTACCAGTGTATTACGTTAACACACAGTTTCTCACTACATTTCACTCTGATATGATGAATTTTAATTTTCATTCATAAAACAACATTTAAGAAATGTAAAATACTTTGCAATGTTTCCATCTCCTGTCAGCTTGAAGTCAACCTTAACCACATTTCAGAGGGAAGTTGCGAAAAACACTTTGCAACCACGACTTAAATTTTCCTCAAGCTGTCTACAAAGTACAAAACAAGTTGCTGCTTAATCACCTGCCTTAAAAAGGCCTCCCTTACAATCACAAACCCCAGTCTTGTTGTTCTGGTCTGTTTGTACTCTGCTATCTAAGAAGAAAACTCTTTCCATAAATTATAGAAGGGAATTTTAAAACCTTCTTTGAAAGGCAGCAGACAAAATCTAAACAGACTCAAAGGGGGGCCCAATAAATGACACAAGAAAAACTCAGCTCATTTCTGCAGTAAAATTACAAACTGTAGGTAGGTGGAGACCTTCTGTTCGTTTTAGACACAAGGATCCAATTTGTACCTGGGTAGTAGTTTATGTACGCCATCACGTTTGCAGATTTTGAATTTGCACATAACCTTCTACTGGGATGGATCTACTGTAACTGTATGTTAATAAATGCCTCATATAGTTTCAGCTCTTCTCTGAGAACCAACTAAACATGCGCTGCAAGCTGGACTGTCGCAGATCTGAGTTTTCATTCTCACAACAAATCCATCTTGAAATACTCCCGTTAATACGTCCGTCTTGTAACAACAACCTCGGACCAATGACATGCCAGCAGTGTTTTTATGGGCGGGACATGTAGAAGTGTGGACAGTCAGAAGGGCTTTGCTGGGGCATTACAAACATGGCTACCCCGAAGGACTCACCTGTCGATACCGCAACTGATTCGGTTTTAGCTGAAATAGCGACAATTTCTCATTTAAAAAAGGAGCAAAGAGAAGCACTTCGTGCATTTGTAGATGGGAAAGATGTCCGTGCTTTTCTTTAGAAAGGTCCTGGAACAAATTTTTGATTTATCATCTTATGAAACGTCATTATTCACTGTTACGATTGGTTGAAAGCATATTATGGAAGGCAGGTACTAGCTGGCATGTCACCCAATCAGCTCGTACAAGTATTGTACTAAACGTCCGTCCCTTTTACGGACAGACTGAAAGGCAGCCATCCCAGATTGATAACGTAGAGCTCAACTCAGTTCTACACATATCAATCAGGATACTGGCAGGTTAAGCACCAACAGCTTATAACTCCTATAAAGAAATGTTCATCTAGCTCCAATATTAAGCAACATGTCTAGAAATCATGCTGCAACAAGCCATTAATAAATGTATGGATTTAAATGGATCAACTACTTTTCCAGTGTTCTGTAGCAGGTATCTGCCCTGCTGTAATGATGTTGATCTTGTGCAAGACCTTAAACACAAATGCAAACTTTCAATATATTTTTTTAGATTTACTTATTCTTTCCTATATTTTTATTTGAGTGAAGTTAAAATTTCATTAATCTTTCCTAAAGGAAAAGCCAACATCCTTTTCCAAAGCTTGAAGGTACATTTTAGTAGACTTTAGGGCTGCCGCTTACAATTTTTTTTAGCAACGTATAATTCCATTGATTAATCAAGTCAACCGGATCCCAATATTTTAATGAACTATCTTAGAAAAGCATGCAAAAAACACAGTAAACAAATACGCTTCAACCTTGTTGAAGATCTAAGATCAGTACGTGAACAGCTGAGCTCTTTCGGGATGAGTTTCTAATGTCTAATTAGTGCAAACAGTCAACACTAAAGGTGCATAAAGTACAGGTGCTGGTCATAAAATTAGAATATCATGAAAAAGTAGAATGATTTCAGTAATTCCATTTAAAAAGTGAAACTTGTATATTATATTCATACATTACATACAAACTCATATATTTCAGATGTTTATTTTGTTTAATTTTGATGATTACAAATGACAACAAATGAAAATCTCAAATTCATCATATCAGAAAATTAGAATATTGTGAAAAGGTTCAAAATTGATGGCCCCTGGTGCCACACTCTAATCAGCTAATTAACTCAAACCACCTGCAAAAGCCTTTAAATGGTCTTTCAGTCTAGTTCTATAGGCTACACAATCATGGGGAAGACTGCTGACTTGACAGTTGTCCAAAAGACGACCATCGACACCTTGCACAAGGAGGGCAAGACACAAAAGGTCATCGCTAAAGAGGCTGGCTGTTCACAGAGCTCAGTGTCCAAGCACATTAATAGAGAGGCGAAGGGAAGGAAAAGATGTGGTCGAAAAAAGTGTACAAGCAAGAGAGATAACCGCACCCTGGAGAGGATTGTGAAACAAAACCCATTCAAAAATGTGGGGGAGATTCACAAAGAGTGGACTGCAGCTGGAGTGAGTGCTTCAAGAACCACCACACACAGACGTATGAAAGACATGGGTTTCTGCTGTCGCATTCCTTGTGTCAAGCCACTCTTGAACCACAGACAGCGTCAGAAGCGTCTTGCCTGGGCTAAAGAGAAACAGGACTGGACTGCTGGTGAGTGGTCCACAGTCATGTTCTCTGATGAAAGTAAATTTTGCATTTCCTTTGGAAATCAAGGTCCCAGAGTCTGGAGGAAAAGAAGAGAGGCACTTCATCCACGTTGCTTGAAGTCCAGTGTAAAGTTTCCACAGTCAGTGATGGTTTGGGGTGCCATGTCATCTGCTGGTGTTGGTCCATTGTGTTTTCTGAGGTCCAGGGTCAACGCAGCCACATACCAGGAAGTTTTAGAGCACTTCATGCTTCCTGCAGCTGACCAACTTTTTGGAGATGCAGATTTCATTTTCCAACAGGACTTGGCACCTGCACACAGTGCCAAAGCTACCAGTACCTGGTTGAAGGACCATGGTATCCCTGTTCTTAATTGGCCAGCAAACTCTCCTGACCTTAACCCCATAGAAAATCTATGGGGTATTGTGAAGAAGAAGATGCAATACACCAGACCCAACAATTCAGAAGAGCTAAAAGCCACTATTAGAGCAACCTGGGCTATCATAACACCTGAGCAGTGCCACAGACTGATCGACTCCATGCCACGCCGCATTGCTGCAGTAATACAGGCCAAAGGAGGCCCAACTAAATACTGAGTGCTGTACATGCTCATACTTTTCATGTTCATACTTTTCAGTTGGCCAACATTTCTATAAATCCTTTGTTTTTATTGGTCTTCAGTAATATTCTAATTTTCTGATATGATGAATTTGAGATTTTCATTTGTTGTCATTTGTAATCATCAAAATTAAACAAAATAAACATCTGAAATATATGAGTTTGTATGTAATGTATGAATATAATATACAAGTTTCACTTTTTAAATTGAATTACTGAAATCAATCTACTTTTTCATGATATTCTAATTTTATGACCAGCACCTGTATCTCCTGCATTTTGCATTCGAATGGATTTTTAAAACAGAGTTTTGTCTACATCAAAGGGAATAATGTTATTCCTGAAAAATACCACAATCAAACTCCTCTGATGGATGGTTCTGCAATGTCTCTACAGATTTATAGGAAAACCTGCTCTTAAAGCCACTTTCATTTAGAGGTGACATTACCCTGCTTTGTTGTTATAAATATTTTTAAACCGAGGCTTTAACTTCATATTAAATGCAAAAATCTAGTTATTTTTTTAACAGTTTCAATTATTTAGAGCTGTAAGTTGGTCTTTTTCAGCAAATGTTATATTTTAGAGTCTGTATGATCCAGCTAATGATTAACAGATTATCAAATTAGTTAATTATTGCAATAATTAACTACAATCATGATTAATCAAACTATTTTACCCTTAAATGACTTCAGTATATCAGTCAATATACAAGCAGTGTTCATGCTTCATCTTAGTTTTACTCCAACTGCATAAATTACTGACATATTTAATTAATAAGACATCAAATGTGGGTATTAAATTCAACAGGAGCTGCAACTCCAACTAAAATGTTCAAAGAGTTGAATTATTCTTTTTTTCCTGCCATTAACATCCAATTGTTTAAATATTTATCTTTGCTTTAAATTTTTTTTTTGGCAAAACATTGCACCTCATCTAATGCTAGAATGAAGCGACAGATTTAATCTGGATTTTTTTAAATAAATATGTGGATTAAAATGAAACGAAAACAGTGACCAGTAATCATTGAGCTTATTTCTTCTGTGTGTTATTCTCAGACTGTTTTACTGTTAGTCTGTTCCCTTTTAAACTGTTCCAGTGGCAGTAACCTTCAGAAACCCTGCTAAACAAATATGGCTTCATCGATAAGCCCACATGTCAGAGCTGTTTCCATTACACAGACAGAACAAATATAAGTTTAATAACCGGGGGAAAAAATCCACTTATAGAGTTCAATTTTAGAAGAGGAAGAGGAAGCATCTTCATTAAAAAGAAAATAAAAAACTAGTGTGAACCACAAGCATGAATCGGCTCTTTTCATCAAGTCTTTTGTTTTACAGCAGGTATTTTCTCTGAAGACTTCCAGGGTTTGGCTTTTTCCCCATGTGCCATCAGATAATTTTCCCAATAAATCCTTCACTAAGTTTATGGCGCAGCTACAGCTGCAGCTGCAGCTGTCAGGCGACACAATTCAAACAACCTCTCTGTGATATCACAGTGGATAGGATTTAATAACACATCTAGGAAGCAGACTGAGATCTGTTTTTATCAAATGCTGCTGATGAGCAATGAGAACAGACGCACAGGAGATCTAGGCGTATGCATGGAGCCTGAGGGAAGCAGGGGTCCATCATAAATTACCTTTTCTTCTAGGAACTGAAGGAGAATCTGTTCTCAGATGATTCATTTAATCATTTTCCTTTATCCAGGACACAAGAATCTCACTTAAACTGGTTTCCCACCATTAACAGAGCCGTTTAGCACCATTTATAGGTTGAATTCTATCATAATACAATAGAATAGAAAAGTCCTTTATTGTCCCACAATGGGGAAATTGTGGTGTTTACAGCAGTAAAAGGTTATATTAGAAGCGGCCACACAATGTGTACCTTAGAAAAGTGTATAAAAATAACAGATAGGATAATGGTTCGATCATTGCATTAAATTAGTTTCAGCAGATGTGTAAAGTTTTTTTTAAAAAGGGGGGGAAAAAAACAACTAATATGGATCCAACACAGAAAAGGAAATCAATGTGAACTCTCCTTTGTGTTTAGGGCAGGCAAAGATGACAATCATCCCCCGTTCATGTGGGAGAGACCCGAGTAGAACACGGCGCATCAGCTATCCATAATTTGGACCCTCAAAGCACAGCGGAGGGCTTAAAATTATAAAAAGATATCAACAAGTCATATCAAAAAAGCACCTAGATGCTAGCACCTAAACCAGCTCAAGGCATGAAAAGAATATAAGTGGAGAAAGACGAAAAGAATAACAAAGCTTTAATTGCACGGTTTAGAGAAGATGTTACGTAAAAAAAGCATCCTTAACATTTATGAGTGAATTCCTGCAGACTGATTAGATAAAACTTAGATAGCTTCTTTACATGTTACTTTGTTATTTTATAATTTAAAAAAACAACCTAAAGGTTAAGGCTTTGCACACATTTACATGTAGAACTTTAAAAAAGATAAATGAAAAGTCCCAATAAATCGTCCTTAGTTTTCAATTCAACTTTTCCGTTTTATTCTTGAACTACATGATTAGAGACTAATGCGGAGGAATGTTTTTAATTTGCAAGACACATGGCTCTGAGATTAAAAATAATTAAATAATTATTTAAAATTTTAAAGCAATAAAACCCGTTCAACAAGGTCTTTGGTTTAGGCAGCTCTTTGAAGGTAGGCGTCTGTTCAGCATGGGCGTCATGAACTTCATATTCTTACTATTTCCATCTGTTTTTTTAGGACAAGAAAAACAGCTGCCCTTAAAAATCAGCAGTTTGGCAAACAATCTGAATATGTGCAGTGAGAATCTCAGAGCACAGGCATTCACAAATAAAAAAACGAATATAGGGGCATATTGATCATATATAAAGCCAACTAAAACCAAGCAAGATGATATATATGTAGGGTTATTAGTAATATTACTGCTAATAAAGGTAAATTCATTGTTGTTAAATATGCACTTACAAACCTTCTACATTAAAACATCTGTGTTTTCTGCACAGGGCCGCCTGTGAAGCTGGTTTACTGTTTCCTTTGTATCTATGCTTCTTTTTCTATGTCTGCTACTGTCTGCTTGAACATAGTCAGCCTCGGCAGATGGCCGTGTCTCTACCCGATCCATCCCTCAAGCACGATCCGTTCTGCGCATGCGCTGTCAGCTAATTTGTGCTTCCGCATGCAGATATACATCTGGATCGTCCTCGTTTTTATTTTGTTAAAAATAACTAAATGACGTTTCCCCTCCCCCAAAATAGTAAACGTACTCAAATATAACGTGTTAAAGGTTAATGATGTATTTCCTGAGAAATTAAAGGCCTTAAAATCCTGTTTTATCACTCGTCTCTGCCTGATCTGCGACGGAAACGGGATCCTACGCTACTACCAGTAGCAAACTTCTTCAGCTTTGGATTTAAACATTGATCTAGTCTTTTTGAGTTTTGTGTTAACCTTATGGTATATAATGCTTAATCTAAAGAAAGAAACAGCTAAAATGCAGATAAACATGGTTTAACCATATTTTGCCGGACTGCTTTGAGCATGTCTGATGATGATGCCAGTGAAGCAGTTTAACGAAAAAAATGTAAAAAGCATTAAAATTGTCTAACAAAATTCATAAAACATTATTTAAAGATTTGCATTAGCATTCTTTAGAGAGTTGAGTATAGAAATAAGTAGTTTTAGTACCATAATCACAGTATTTACAGTAACCCGGATGTGCATCTGTTCGCGCATGCGCAGAACGGATCGTGCTTCTGGGACGGATCGGGTAGTGACAGGCCGCTCACACTGAGCCTGGTTCTGCTGGAGGTTTCTTCCTGTTACCAGGGAGTTTTTCCTCTCCACTGTCGCTAAAAGCATGCTTAGTGTGAGGGATTGCCTTTCTCCCAGTCAATGAGTGGATGCAATAAACAGGTTTTCCTTAGATAGAAAACTTGGAATCAATCTGACTGTATGATCGGGTTGAACTATAAAGTGCCTTGAGATGTCATGTGCTGTGAATTGGCGCTATAAAATAATTAACTGAATTGAATTTCAGTTTGCAAGTAAGCCTACATTAAAATATGTGATGAAAGTGTGTTTTGTAAACTTTTGAAAAAAATGACAGAAATAGGAGAACATCCCCCTAAACACAAACCCCTCTTACGCAAGTATTTAAATCTGTTCATTATATGCAATTAAATAACACAAACTACCAGGTGTGCTCTATTCACAAATGACTCCAGAGTAAAAAAGCATCTTAGATGAGAACTTTGATGTTCTCATTTTCTTAAACAAACCTTGGCTTTATGATGATATAGTTTAGTCTGATAGATGTATCATCTAAATGTCTGTAGGCATTAAAACCGCGTTTTGGAGCAAATTTACACACAAGAACAGGAAGAGTTCCCCGTGTCAGCATGCACTTCTCCGGTTGAGCCTTGCAGCATGTTGATCAATAACCCACATGTAACTATAAACACAGAAACACCACCAATTACAAGTACCAATACTTCCTACAAACATCAGTTCCTTTATATCATATCCACCCACAGGAATATTTAACTTTTTTTTTTTTTTCCTTCACTGTCAGCCCACCCTGCTGTTTCAGCTGCCTTGCTCGAAGGGCACGCTGACAGCAGTTTAAAACCCTCCACACAGACAGAGACGCAAACCTTCCTGCAGCGAAGGCTGCAGCCATAGAAGACCCTCACGCTCACTCACCGTCACGTTCCTCCGCAGTTCAATCGAGTCTGGGCTCAAACTGTCAAAAAGTGTCCAAACTTTTCTAAAAAACACTCCAACATTCCAGCTTCCGCTTCCTGAAACCAGCTGCAGCAATAACAGCAGCGCTATGCGGAGAGGAGGAGGTGGAGGAGGAGGAGGTGTGTCTTTGGAGCTTTGATTGTAACGGGGAAATGACGACACCTGCTGGACTACTGCTGTTAATACAACGCGCGGATCTAAAAGGTTTCTGTGTCTTATATTCAACCAAAGTATTTATTTTACTCCAACATTGTGAATCCTATGTGAAGTCACATTATTATGCATTTTCTTTTATTGCATGGTGTAAGGCATTATAAAATACTATACTGAAGGGTTTAATAAATGTGCTTGGTGATAGCACTTAAGGTAAGGATTAAAAAGGTTGTAATAATTTAAGGTTAAAAATTATTCATGGTAAATTGATGAGGTAAAAAAAAATGAAAGTTAGAACTGTAAATATACAGTCATATGTTTGTATTTATTACTGTTTTCCAAGGCTGCGTTTAAAAAAATGAAATTGTCTAGAGCAAACTGACATAGCCTACCTTGCACACAGAGAACGCAAAAGTCAGATGGGTTTTTTATTTATATCATCATTGTGTAGTTGGCATCGAAGTCTTTCAGTATCGTTCTGTCCTTGGGCAAGACACTTCACCTGCATTGCCTAATGATGTCTACAGTCATCGCCAAAAGTTTTGAGAAGATTCAAATGTTAATATTTACAAAGTCTACTGCTTCAGTTTTTATGACGGCAATCTGCATACACTCCAGAATGCTATAAAGAGTGATCAGCGTAACAGCAATTAATTGCAAAGTCAATTTTCCTAGAACTTTATCTAGAACTTTATCCCCCAAAACACATTTCAACATCATTGCAGCCCTGCCTTAAAAGGAGCAGCTAACATCATTTCAGTGATTGCTCCATTAACACAGGTGTGGGTGGTGATGAGGACAGGGCTGGAGATCAATCTGTCATGATTAAGTAAGAATGACACCACTGGACACTTTAAAAAGAGACTGGTGCTTGGCATTATTGTTTCTCCTCTGTAAACCATGGTTATCTCTAAAGAAACACGTGCAGTAATCATTGCACTGCACAAAAATTGCCTAACAGGAAAGAGAATTGCAGCTAGAAGGATTACACCTCAGTCAACAATCTATCGCATCATCAAGAACTTCAAGGAGAGAGGTGCCATTGTTGCCAAAGGCTCCAGGGCGCCCAAGAAAGTCCAACAAGCGCCAGGATGTCTCTTAAAAGTGTTTCAGCTGCAGGGTTCGGGCTACCAGCAGTGCAGAGCTTGCTCAGGAATGGCAGCTGGCAGGTGTGAGTGCATCTGCATGCTCTGTGAGGTGGAGACTCTTGGAGCAAGGCCTGGTCTCAAGGAGGGCAGCAAAGAAGCCACTTCTCTCCAGGAAAACATCAGGGACATACTGATATTCCGCAAAAGGTACAGGGAGTGGACTGCTGAGGACTGGGGTAAAGTCATTTTCTCTGATGAATCCCCTTTCCGATTGTTTGGGACATCTGGAAAACAGCTTGTTGGGAGAAGACGAGGTGAGCGCTACAACCAGTCTTGTCTCATGCCAACTGTATAGCATCCTGATACCATTCATGTGTGGGGTTGCTTCTCAGCCAAGGGAGTCAGCTCGCTCACAGTCTTACCTGAAAACACAGCCATGAATAAAGAATGGTATCAGAATGTCCTCCGAGAGCAACTTCTCCCAACCGTCCAAGATCAGTTTGGTGATGAACAATGCCTTTTCCAGCATAATGGAGCACCTTGCCATAAAGCAAAGGTGATATCTAACTGGCTCACGGAACAAAACATAGAGATTTTGGGTCCATGGCCTGGAAACTCGCCTAATCTTAATACCATTAAAAACTTGTGGTCAATCATCAAGAGACGGGTGGACAAATGAAAACCTAGGAATTCTGACAAAATGCAAGCATTGCATGCCAGGGAGAATTACAGAGGTCCTGAAGAAGAGGGGTCAACACTGCAAATATTAACTTGCTGCATTAACTTATTCTGTCATTAAAAGCTTTTGTTACTCACAATATGATTTCAATTATATTTCTGTATGTGATGACAAAATCTGACATACACCCATGAAAACAAGAGGGCAGCAGATAATGTGGAAATATAATATTTGTGTCATTCTCAATACTTTTGGAAAAGACTGAACAATGTAGATGGTCACCCTCAGTGTGTGAGTGTGTGCGTTAATGGGTGAATGTAGTGTAAAACGCTTTGGAGCTATAAAGCACTATATAAGTACAGGAAGTTTACCATTCCATTGATTTTCAGTCATTTTCAACCCTTTCTATGTCCTAACCCTAAAACCACACCTACCTTGTGGGGGCCAGCAAAATGTCCCTACTTGACAACAAGTGGTCCTCATTGTCATGGAGAAATTGGAAAAAGGGTCCCCACTCAGGTTTCTATACAAGTGTGTGTGTGTGTGTATATATATATATATATATATACACTATATTGCCAAAAGTATTTGCTCACCTGCCTTGACTCACATATGAGCTTAAGTGACATCCCGTTCCTAATCCATAGGGTTCAATATGACGTCGGTCCACCCTTTGCAGCTAGAACAGCTTCAACTCTTCTGGGAAGGCTGTCCACAAGGTTTAGGAGTGTGTTTATGGGAATTTTTGACCATTCTTCCAGAAGCGCATTTGTGAGGTCGCACACTGATGTTGGACGAGAAGGCCTGGCTCTCAGTCTCCGCTCTAATTCATCCCAAAGGTGTTCTATCGGGTTGAGGTCAGGACTCTGTGCAGGCCAGTCAAGTTCATCCACACCAGACTCTGTCATCCATGTCTTTATGGACCTTGCTTTGTGCACTGGTGCACAGTCATGTTGGAAGAGGAAGGGGCCAGCTCCAAACTGTTCCCACAAAGTTGGGAGCATGGAATTGTCCAAAATGTCTTGGTATGCTGAAGCATTCAGAGTTCCTTTCACTGGAACTAAGGGGCCAAGCCCAGCTCCTGAAAAACAACCTCACACCATAATCCCCCCTCCACCAAACTTTACACTTGGCACAATGCAGTCAGACAAGTACCGTTCTCCTGGCAACCGCCAAACCCAGACCCGTCCATCAGATTGCCAGATGGAGAAGCGCGATTCGTCACTCCAGAGAACGCGTCTCCACTGCTCTAGAGTCCAGTGGCGGCGTGCTTTACACCACCGCATCCGACGCTTTGCATTGCACTTGGTGATGTATGGCTTGGATGCAGCTGCTCGACCATGGAAACCCATTCCATGAAGCTCTCTGCGCACTGTTCTTGAGCTAATCTGAAGGCCACATGAAGTTTGGAGGTCTGTAGTGATTGACTCTGCAGAAAGTTGGCGACCTCTTCGCACTATGCGCGTCAGCATCCGCTGACCCCGCTCCGTCAGTTTACGTGGCCTACCACTTCGTGGCTGAGTTGCTGTCGTTCCCAAACACTTCCATTTTCTTATAATACAGCTGACAGTTGACTGTGGAATATTTAGGAGCGAGGAAATTTCACGACTGGATTTGTTGCACAGGTGGCATCCTATCACAGTTCCACGCTGGAATTCACTGAGCTCCTGAGAGCGACCCATTCTTTCACAAATGTTTGTAAAAACAGTCTGCATGCCTAGGTGCTTGAATTTATACACCTGTGGCCATGGAAGTGATTGGAACACCTGATTCCAATAATTTGGATGGGTGAGCAAATACTTTTGGCAATATAGTGTATATATATATATATATATATATACACTCACCGGCCACTTTATTAGGCACACCTGTCCAACTGCTCGTTAACACTTAATTTCTAAGCAGCCAATCACATGGCGGCAACTCCGTGCATTTAGGCATGTAGACATGGTCAAGACAATCTCCTGCAGTTCAAACCGAGCATCAGTATGGGGAAGAAAGGTGATTTGACTGACTTTGAACGTGGCATGATTGTTGGTGCCAGAAGGGCTGGTCTGAGTATTTCAGAAACTGCTGATCTACTGGGATTTTCACGCACAACCATCTCTAGGGTTTACAGAGAATGGTCCGAAAAAGAAAAAACATCCAGTGAGCGGCAGTTCTGTGGGCGGAAATGCCTTGTTGTTGCCAGAGGTCAGAGGAGAATGGCCAGACTGGTTCGAGCTGATAGAAGGGCAACAGTGACTCAAATAACCACCCGTTACAACCAAGGTGGGCAGAAGAGCATCTCTGAACGCACAGTACGTCGAACTTTGAGGCAGATGGGCTACAGCAGCAGAAGACCACACCGGGTGCCACTCCTTTCAGCTAAGAACAGGAAACTGAGGCTACAATTTGCACAAGCTCACCGAAATTGGACAATAGAAGATTGGAAAAACGTTGCCTGGTCTGATGAGTCTCGATTTCTGCTGCGACATTCGGATGGTAGGGTCAGAATTTGGCGTCTACAACATGAAAGCATGGATCCATCCTGCCTTGTATCAACGGTTCAGGCTGGTGGTGGTGGCGTCATGGTGTGGGGAATATTTTCTTGGCACTATTTGGGCCCCTTGGTACCAAATGAGCATCGTTGCAACGCCACAGCCTGTCTGAGTATTGTTGCTGACCATGTCCATCCCTTTATGACCACAATGTACCCAACTTCTGATGGCTACTTTCAGCAGGATAATGCGCCATGTCATAAAGCTGGAATCATCTCAGACTGGTTTCTTGAACATGACAATGAGTTCCCTGTACTCAAATGGCCTCCACAGTCACCAGATCTCAATCCAATAGAGCATCTTTGGGATGTGGTGGAACGGGAGATTCGCATCATGGATGTGCAGCCGACAAATCTGCTGCAACTGTGTGATGCCATCATGTCAATATGGACCAAACTCCCTGATGAATGCTTCCAGCACCTTGTTGAATCTATGCCACGAAGAATTGTGGCAGTTCTGAAGGCAAAAGGGGGTCCAACCCGTTACTAGCATGGGGTACCTAATAAAGTGGCCAGTGAGTGTATATATATATATATATATATATATATATATTCCTATATATATATATATATTCCTATATATATATATATATATATATATATATATATATATATATATATATATATATATATATATATATATATATATATATAGGAATATATATATATATATAGGAATATATATATATATATATATATATATATATATATATATATATATATATATATATATATATATATATATATATATATATATATACACTCACTGGCCACTTTATTAGGTACCCCATGCTAGTAACGGGTTGGATATATATATATATATATATATATATATATATATGGTATATATATATATATATATATATATATATATATATATAGGAATATATATATATATATAGGAATATATATATATATATATTCCTATATATAAATGCAGTTTCTTATTTGTGGATTGAGAACAGAAAAAAGATTTTACATGCAGTTACTTATACTGGCCGCTAGATGGAAACCACACTCTGTTAAAATAAAAAAATCCTGTTAGTGTTTTATTACACTCTTCAACATGGGATCTGAATAGAGTGTTACTAACCTAGTAACACAGATTTCAGTCTGAAATAAGGTCTCCAAGAATAAACTGATGCTGGTGACGTTTGTGTGTCACTGGATCCTCTCCTGTTGGTGTTTTCTTATGAATAGGGTGATGTGACCTTCTTCTCACAGTCACTCAGAGCCAACAGTACTGCCTAATGATTGTTATTCAGCAGTAGGAGGGGGCGGGGCTGGGTGTTTGCTTTACTTCATATGAAATAAAATAAAACACACATGCCTGTTTTCTGCTCGATATTTTACCGATAAATGTTTACATTGAGGCCATGTGAAATCCGTGATGCTTTTTTTTTATTACTGATATTACCAATCTTCCTGATAGCACCTGCAGCTTTACCTTCATAAATCACAGCTGAGATTGATTTTAAGTTAACCATTAGCTGTCAGGAGGTCCACACTGATGTACAGATACACAGATCCACCAAGGCTGCCTGGTTACCACTTAACAGCCACTCTGTCATCACTATAACAACCTCTACTGCTGAGCAGCCTGCTCCAAAGTCCACATCCTTCTTCCTGGATCATCAAAGCTCATGCACCATGTCTGGCTTCCTAAGCGGGAGCCTCTTAGGTCATGCTCGCCATTTTCCTAAAAAAAACGCCATCTTCTCATGGTCCAGCTTATAAAGCATTCCCTATAAAGTGAATGTTTCTTTTATAAAGAAGGACATTTCTAATTTATTTCTAAAAATAAGTGAAAATTATGTTTAGTCTCTTTTCTACCTGCATGTAAAAACTTATTGCTGTGATTACTGTAATATTAACAAAAACAACCCTACACAGTAAAAGTCAAAGCTGGTCATTTTAGTTGATTGTCTGGTTGGTTCGTCAGAGCCTCCTCCTGTAATGTTTGCTGTAACTGCACAATTAAAATTAAAACTTAGTGTTTAGAAAGGCAGAACACCTAATTTAAAACAGTTAAGAACCTAGTATGAAAATGAATATTGAGTCAGTTTGAGCGAACAAATAGCTCAGAATGGGATATAACCCATTCCCTCATTAAGGTTACATAGAGACATAAATACTCACTTAATTGTAAAAAAGGTGACAGTGAATAAATTAATATTTTTTCATAATTGGGCACTTGTCATTCCTATTAATGTTGAGCATTAGTGGTGCAGCCATTGCAGGAAGCTAGTAAAATAAAAGTTTGAAACTGAGATGAGATGTTAAGGTTTAGGGGTGAATTGCCTCTGTTTAGTTTATAAATCTGAGTTATACAGAAACCAATAAAAAGTACAAAATTAATCAAAGGAGTATTAAGTATTTTAAAATAATTTTGTGGCCAGGGATGTTTCCTCTGTACTGACAAATACTAGACTGAATGATAGAAGCTCTCTGCCTACAGTTTATAGGCTGCTGTTAAAAGAAAGCAGACAATCTGTTCCTATTTCATGATCTACGTCTGTCTGTTTCTCATAATCCTTATTTATGATAGTAAGTTTTTGCCATATTCAGTTGCCGCCTTTTACAGCTGCTTTTTGTATCTCTGCTTCTGTCTCCTTGAACCCCAGTCGGCCTCAGCAGATGGCCGCTCACACTGAGCCTGGTTCTGCTGGAGGTTTCTTCCTGTTAAAAGGGAGTTTTTCTTCTCCACTGTCGCTACAAGCATGCTTAGTGTGAGGGATTGCCTTCGTGTCAATGAGTCAAAGCAATCAGCTGGTTTTCCTTAAATATATAACTGAATCAATTTGACTGTATGATCTGTTGAACTGTAAAGTGCCTTGAAATTAAATGTGTTGTAAATTCGGGCTATAACAATAAACTGAATTTAATTGAATTGTCCATATTTCCTAGTAAATGCCAATGAAATTCTGATTTCTCTGAGATTATTCTAACCAATTTAATAGTTTTTAGACATTATTGGTCAATGAAAAAACACTATGGGAAAGCAGAGATTATAATTCTTTGTCTTTGAGACAACTGGCAGCATTAGGTTTAAATTGAATGGATGTACTTTAATATAAATGCAATTTAACTGTGGTGTGTGGGAGGACCTGACCGCAACTGTTTAAACACTGCTTCTTTGTTTGATATCATGGAAGAACATCAAGGTATTGCAAAGATATATTAAAAACGGAATTTTGGACCAGATACTGCATTTTTTTAGATGGTTCAACATGACATTTAAATTTGTTATAGTTGTAAACACCCTGGGAGTGTACGGTGGTTGCACTGGAACTTCTGAAAGAACGGCTCTCTGTCACAAAAAAAAATAAATAAATATTTTTTTTTCTACAAATAAGAAAAAATGTCTCCAAAAGAAAAATGAATATATCTTGTGAAAATGCTTGCTGAAAATGTTGGAGAGTGTGATCATCCAGGAATGATCACTCAGAAAAGAAGAAGCCACTACTTTGAAAAGCATCATATAATCCTGACTGCACTTTGCAAAAGCACCAAAGACTTTCCGTTTTTAAGCATGTCTGACCAAAACAAATGTGAGAACACTACCTCATGTGTGAAGCAGAGAGGTGGTAGGATCATGATATCTGGGTATTTTGCAACAGGAATGACTGCTGTACATAACAAAATAATGAAATAAACCGACCATCTTTCAAATGGTGACCATAAATAACATGTTAATTAGAAATCGGCTTTAGGTTTAAAAGGTGAATGTTGTTTCAGAGTAGCCATCTCAAACTTCAAAACTTGGTCCCAGAGAATCCTGTGTGAAAAATTTTACCAGTTTGTTTAAGCAGAGCAGCCAGAAAATCTGACCCAGCTGCAACAGTTCCTTCATTAGAATGGCATTTGCATTTTATCAACTCCAAGGATCCCAAAGCATTTATTAATAGTGGCAAGCTTCTCTGAACACATTTTTTTTTCCGCTTTCAGCAAATATGAATAATTTAAACTCTATTTGAGCAAAACCTGGATAATCTCATCTTACTTTATTATAATATAGAGATATAAAAATCCTTTAATGTAAAGTATGGTAATATGGTGCATAGGGTTTCTAGTGATGATTATTAATTTGGAAATCTACCAACACTCTGCTATGAATGGTGACCAACTTGCATTGATGGGTGTAACATTCACGTTGAATGACATATTGAATTTTCAAACCACAGTTTATGCTCTTAAGTCACACCTCTATACTTGGTGGTTGGTTCTTAAGTAACAGACTCAGAAGTTTATTTCATTGGCCAACTTAAGCTGAAAGTTTGTTAGATTCATTCAGGACTTTAAGAGGCGTTTTTATTTTACCAAAAATATAAATCTGTTTTTTTTTTTTATGATTTTCTGTTTGAGGTAACATCAGTCCATGATCCAACTAAAAAACCTTGAATATGGCATCCTTGTCACTGACAGTAAATCTATTTGCTCTTGAAATAATAGATATATAACAGAAAAAAGAAGAAGAGAAATAATTAAAATGCTGTTGGGATAGTTGAAAATTTACTTCAATAAGAGATGTATTCAATATATTTTCACTCAGGCAAAATTAAAAGGTAGTCAACTGGAAAATGACTCAAGCAAGAGTTAAAAAGTATGCATTTGTTAAGAATTTAACTCAATTGTAGCAAGAGAGTTAAAAAAAATCAAATATTTCGAAATATCTTAAACAAATAAATTAAATTATAACAAAATTGCAAAGTCAGGCACAAGAAAAAAAAACAAAAAACTTTTCAACACATTTTTACAACCAAAGCTACAAAAACAATTTTCACAGTATGCAATTATATTAGAAAATGTTTAGAGGTAGAATTTAACATGAGAACGACAAAGAATCTATCAGCAATGAAGTTTAGTCTACATTAAAGAAGTTTTACTTAAACTGAAACTACAGTATAGCTCTATCTGGTGAATTTTGGATCAAAACATTTTTTTTCATTCAAAGAAGCAACTAAAACATTATACTCAAGATAAATTATTTTATTCTCTGATAAACCAACTCTGAAGGAAACAAATGTTTACATCTTGGAGGACAGAATTTGGTCAGAAGAAGGGGAGGATTTCAACTTTTTGATCTCTTTCTGCATCCTTCCATTAATCATGGGCCTTGTTTTCCGGTAGGTATAATGTTGTCCCACTCTATTCTATCATACTACCTCCTGCAGCAGTGTGCACTGGAAAAAAGTATAACCTTGCTCAAACTAAAAAAAATGATGTCCAGATATTACGTCTAAAATATTTGACTTCACAGAATCTGAATTGAATCGCTCGTTATGATATATTATGTTGATGTAATCAATAAATCTGCACATGACAACTTAAAATCTTTGCCCTGTTCTAAATGATTTTCTGAACATTTTAGTAGAGGAACCAAACTAATATATTGAAATTGGACCAACCTAATATACTTACTTTTAATTAAATTAAGAATTACTGTTTGTATAGAAACCAGTTAATTTAAATATAACCCAATTTGATTTTTTACATGTCATTGACTTTATTTCAAAAATAATTTCCATTTCCCATCTTACAAACTCTATACATCCTGGATAGGTTGCCAGTCCATTGCAACACAACCATTCACGCACACACCTAAGGAGAATTTAGAGAAGCCAATTAACCTAACAATCATGTTTTTGGACTGTGGGAGGAAGCCAGAGTACCCGGAGAGAACCCACGCATGCTCAGGGAGAACAAGCAGACTCCATGCAGAGTTGGTGCATTGCTAGCCACTGCGCCAATAAGCCACTCTGTCATGGTCTGGGACTTGGACTTTATCACATGCTCTGACTGCATGCAAAGCGCAGTTCACATTTGCCTCAAACAAAAAAAATTACCTGCAGGCCATGAATAAATATATACATATTGAGAGAAATCAAAAACTTTTTGGGTCCTTTGTACGTGTATTTAGTTCAGGTTGAATCAAACTTGATGTCTCAAAATCCAAAAAGAATGAGTTACACAATCAAATCAATAATTTTATCTAGTTTAGAGTGAAAAGCATTAGTTTGAATGAACAGTTACATGTTACAATTTTTTCAGCATGGTTACTGTTTCTTACAAGCACAACCCAAAAATCTATTTCCTCATAAATGTTTCACCATTAAAAGGAACTTAAATGTATATAAAAAACAAAAACAGTGTTACAACCAAGATCTAATCAACTTAAATCCATTTTCTTAGGTATCAAAATAAAATTATTGTCATGATTGGCTAATGGACTTAACCCACATGCAGAACACCAAACTGGAGACAGAGGAAAATTTAACAATGTTTATTAAGGACAACACACAGAGTTAAGGAGGACTGGTTCTGGTGCAGGTCCGGGACTGGTTTCACTGATATCTGAAGAGATGAGAGTTTGGTTAGCCAGGCAGTTAGATGGATTGACGAGTGAGTAGAATTCTGATTGTACCTTGAAAAGGTTCCGACAGATCCCTGAGAGAGGGGAACCGGTTGGGTCCAGAGACTGTGGAAGTAGCAGAGAACTCGGCAGCAGCAGCGTCTAGCTTCTGGCTAGAGAGTCTCAGACTTGGGTTTAGTTTCCTAGCTCTTCCCTGAGAGCTGAAGGTGGAATCCAGACTTAGATCTTCTGGTTTGGCTTCCTTGGGCAGGCAGGCAGGTTTCCAGGCAAAGCTCATCCAGAGCTTCAGACCTCAGTCAGGCTTTCTGTGAGTAAAGAAGACAGAGGCAGGTTAGAATCCAGTTCCTCTCTAGAGTCTACTGTGATTCACTAGATTTACAGAGGCTTAGGTTTGCTAACCAAACTTGGTCAACACTCCGGCGTCGAAGGAAGGTCTGACTGCTGCTTATAGGAAGGTCTTCTGATGGGCTGATGAGCTTCAGGTGTGCTGGAGGCTCCAGCCCAGGAGACCCACAGCGCTGTCTGCTGGAGACAGATGGTAGATCTCCAGATCCCAACAGTAACCCCAGTCCCTAACAGAAAACATAAAACAGAAGAGGATCCTCGGCGCCCTCTGGTGGGCAAAGCCTCAGGATCCCAACAATTATGATGACAAAAAAGAGAAACCTAGACAATCGCAGTTTTATTCAATGACAACAGTGTTATTTTCATCCTAACCTGTATAAAAATAAATATTTCTTGTCACTCAGAAAAATAATAAAGCTAGATGGTTTAATAAAATAAGTTATCAAGCTTATATGATGGAAAAAGAAATGAAATATGAGCTGAAATAATACATAAACTGAGTGATTTCCATGTTTATCACCCAAGTCACAACAAGCTTCATACATTCCTCCAACATCTTTAACATTTGCAACATAAAGCCAGTTATCTATATCTGCATTTTCCCCACAGCTATGATGGTGAAGATGTTTGCATCCTCCTGGACAATCATCTATTTTATTTGTCCTCATTAGTGTTGCTCTTATCATTAATTTCCTGCCATATCATTCAAATACAGCAGAATCACCTCAGGTGTAACTTGGAGGATATCAGTATTAGTGCTGACTGATGGTCAAGTTTCCCCACAAAGAGAAAAGGAGGAGAGAGAGAGAGAGAGAGAGAGAGAGAGAGAGAGAGAGAGAGAGAGAGAGAGAGAGAGAGAGAGAGAGAGAGAGAGAGAGAGAGAGAGAGAGGCTACAAGATTCGTCACGTGATCCCCGGGAATGACGTATAGGCACCATATGGCGCGTGCCGGGAGGGCGGGACCTCGATATGCTAATTACTCACGGGCCCTCGCGCGTGGATTTGGTGTGTGTGTGGCTGTGATGCTGAGTATAAAACCAGCAGCATCTCTCGCGGTCCCCAGAAAACACCCATCAGATCACGCACAGTCACGCACGGACACAGACAGAGCGCGCGGGATGACTGCGAACTGACGAGCAGCTCCCATTAAACTACAGGTAAGTTTTGGACACAATTAATTGATTTTGACCTCTTTAGAATTCAGGATACTGTTATTTTTCATAAGAATATTTGAAACTAAAACGTCACAATTTATTTGATCTGTAGACGGTCTGAATATTTTGGTTTGAAAGAGTTTTTGTTTCCTGAAAAGGCAGTTTTCTAAAAAAAAAAAAAATAATAATAATAATAATAATAAATAAATAAATGATGGATAATAATAGTGTTTCCATGTTAAATGGTTTATTTTTTTATTCGTATGTTTTAGTAAAATTAGCATTAAATGTTAAACATTTTTATTTCAGTTTGCATAAAAACTAACTTAAATCATCCAGTTAGATCTTCTGTGCTGTTTTGTCTTTATTAATGTTCAGCTAAAATGAATGAAGCGACGCCAAATGTTTCCACGCACCTCCGGGACAAATCAGCAGATTATGAGAAATAGCTGATTTGATTTGATTAAAAGCAATAATAAATTATTATTATTATTTTTAGACACCTGAATTTATTATTTTTTATTGTTTTATTTATTTTCTCCACCATGAATGGAGAGAACCCAAATAAGGGCAATTTTCTCTTTCTGGATCAGCGTTTTGATTTTGTTCTATTGCGTTTGTATTTATTTTACATTTACCTTTTTTTAAAAAAAAAAAAAAAAAAAAAAACGGGAGGGATCCCTTTTAAATTGTGGAATTAAATTAAGTTAATAATGATCAACATTTTTGGTCGGTTTATTTTGCGCCAGGATCACATTGATCCAATTTGTTGCGCTCAGACCTCTGAAGTGCGCACTTAGATTGGGAAGGCCAAGGAGAATTAAAATTGTCCTTCCCTTCATACACTTTGCACAATTATTTAAATCACATAAGATTCAAGATTTATTTCGTGTCAAATTATTTGTGAAGGGTAGAAAACACCCATATTAAAAGGCTTAGGTCCTGGAAATAACATTCCCGATGATGCAGAAAAACGGTCGTTTGAAAAAAGTATATTCAGTCCTTGCATTTACTGATAATATAAATTAAGTAGACATTTTTAAACATGTTTTATTTAATCAAATATGAATTTGTTTCCTGCAGAGAATCAGCATCATGACCAGGTCTGTGAGGGAGGAGCACACCTCTGTGGAGTCGGATGAGCTCTGCAGCCCTGCAAACAGAGAGACCGACGGAGCAGGAGTCGGAGTGGGAGCTGGGGAAGAGGAGGACGACGACCTGCTCCATCATCCGGAGGAGGACGAGGATGATGATGATGAGGAAGACGAGGAGGAAGAGGAAGACGGGGAGAACAAACCCAAGAGGAGAGGGCCTAAGAAGAAAAAGATGACCAAGGCTCGCCTTCAGAGGTAAGGTCCACCTTTGAACATGAGGGAGAATAAAGAAAGGAAGAATGGAAATAACATGAACAGACAGTAGAGTACAACATACAGCCAATACTAAAATAATGGACAAATGACTTAATTATCTATTAGATCACTTTAAACAGATTCTTTAATCTATTTCTTTAATCTAAGACTGAGGACAAAAGTTTGTCAGAAATTTTAATCACAGTTTTGTTTTCATTAACAGTAACATTTCTTGTATAGCCTGGAGTCATGAAACATGTGAGAATGAAATTTTAGAGCTGTCAAACTTTATATCAGACTAGTTCCTTGTACTGTTTGTGGATAGTTATCTTTGCGCAAACAACATTAGACTTTAGACAGATTTTATTTGTCATTTTGTTTACACAAGTGTAAAACAAAAATAATTTTCGTTCGGAAACAACTCACTGGACAATTTCACCTTTTTAAAAGTGCAGCCTTGAAAAACAGTAAAAATGACTGTAAATTTACAGTTCTAACTTTTTAAAAAGTATATATAAATAATAATAAATAATAATAATAAATATAATAATAAAATACAATACAGTAACCCATTCTACAAAACATTCATTAGTCTAATGGCAGTAGGGACGAAACAGTTTTGGAATCTACTAATAACCACATCTTACAGAACATATAAAATCAGATTACTGGAGGGCATTTTGTTATAGATATTTAACTCTGTAGAAAGTTATTGCTTGGATGTAAGTTTAGATGTAACTTTCAATTGGTATGTTGAGTAATAAAAATTTAAACCAAATAGTGTGGGGGGGGGGGAATCAAACAGTATACTTAAACTAACAGGTTGACTTATAAACTTTAAAATATTTGAGTTTCTCTGACAGGAGGAAATTGACCAGATGAAATTTAGGACAGGGCTGGTTCTTATGAGTGCTGCTCTGGGCAATCCAGTCCTGTACGGCTAAGTCCATCTTGCAATATACTTACAATTTTATTTTTACAAATTTAATTACCTTAAAATTTATGAAAAACTTCCTGCTCAAGTATTCATATTAGTCATTTGTGTGTGTGATAATATACGTTTAGTATAAAATATCTCAAATGAGGTTTGACTCAACTAAATATTTTGAAATTTAAATGGATGATAATTAGATTAAATGTAGGTTCTCAAAAAACGGGAGAAAAAACAATTTAAATTTAATACTGAAATTATTGCTGCAATGAAGTTTCTTCTACACACAACGCAGGTAGATACCTCCTTTTTGAATTCACGCTTAAGTTAACAGCAGACTTGTTAAGCAAGTAACTGGTTTTCAGTTGATGATGCCCCCTAACCCATTCCGACCTGAGCAGGGAGCCATACTGCCTAAATCTGAGAATGCCAAAGTTGGATCCCTTTTATAAACACCTTAAATACCTCTGCTTCTGTCTGTTCAGGTTTAAGATTCGTCGGATGAAAGCCAACGCCCGGGAGAGGAACCGCATGCACGGGCTGAACGACGCTTTGGAGAGTCTCCGAAAAGTTGTCCCTTGTTACTCCAAAACTCAGAAACTGTCCAAGATCGAGACACTGCGCCTTGCCAAGAACTACATCTGGGCTCTTAGTGAGATCCTACGCTCTGGCAAGGCCCCCGACCTCATGAGTTTCGTCCAGGCGCTCTGCAAAGGTCAGAAGCTCTGCAGTCCGGTTTCCTGGCAAATAGAAAATACACAATACAAATAAATTAATAAACGTTACAACATTTATAATCACCTTAATATGTTAACTTTTTAAATAATTGTTTCAGCTTTGAGGAAGTTATCAGATGTCCATCTTCATAATCATGATTTATTTACTGACACTTACTCAACAATAGTTAATATTTATTTTTAAGAATCATTAACCACTAAACTAAGAAGTGGTATTATATATATTGGAAGTTGGTGAATATTTAAGATTTGGTTTGTTGGTGAATGAGTGTAGAATTTAGCAAAAATTAATAGTCCATCTTTTTTTGTTTTCACAAATTGAGAAAATGCATTACACTAATAACACTCACATTGCTTTGGTTTTTAGAAATAGAATAAATCAGAATTCTACAACTGTGATCATATAAATCTAAGGTTTGATTTCCCAGAATGATTTTATAGATAGCAAATTCTCAGGTATTGGTGCCAGTGCATAGCTCTTCATTATATTCTCGTAGTACTTACAAATTGTTTGTTGCCTTTCTGAGAAACAAAGTTTGTTAGAAGTTGACCTGTATTCCAGACTTTAAAACTATCAACACAACAGAGCAACTTGAGAACTATTTCCTTTTTTTTTTTTAAGAGTTTCAAACATAGATGAATCAAGGTTTCTAGATTAACGCTTCCAGAAAATGCAGGGCTCATATTAACAGCTTAGAGGAACTCCCCCATATAGAGAAATGATCTAAGCCACTCAGCATTCTTCAGGAGACAGGGTTGAGTTATACATGTAGATCGCATTACGCTTCATATCACTGATAAATACTGACCTATCACTCCCTCTGTGTTCCCAGGTCTGTCTCAGCCGACCACTAACCTGGTGGCGGGCTGCCTTCAGCTGAACCCTCGGACCTTCCTTCCAGAGCAGACACCAGACATGCCCCCACACCTTCCCCCTGCTGGTGCCGCCGCATATCCTGGACATTTCTCCTACCAGAGCCCTGGACTCACAGCCGGTTTGCCCAGCCCCCCCTACGGCACCATGGACCCCTCTCACATCTTCCACCAGGTCAAAGGTCAGCCATACGGCTCCTTGGAACCGTTTTTCGATGGAGTCCTGGTGTCAGATGCCCCGGCGTTCGATCCGCCTCTCAGTCCACCGTTGAGCATCAATGGTAACTTCTCATCCTTCAAGCATGAGCCTGTTCCAGCCTCCGAATATGACAAGAGCTTTTCTTTCGGTGTGCACTACGGAGCTGGAGGAGCTGGTGGCCATCCCCCCATCTATGGCAGCGGGGGGCCCAACCCGCGGTGCGGTGAGCTGCAGGTGGAACAACTGATGGGATTTGACGGACACTCGCACCACGAGCGGCTTATGAATGCCCAGTTAAATGCCATCTTTCATGACTCATGAGGATGATGGACAGTTAGACTGATGTAGACAGACAGACCATGATGTGCGAAGACTATCACTTTATCGCTGTCCTTCGGTCTCTTCTTGCTGTTCATCTTTCTGTCCACATCTGTCTTTAACTCCTCTTTATGATGGCAATTCAACAATGCCATAAACTTCTTTATAGCGCTTCACCTGACAAGAGACGCTCCTTGAATGTCTTGTCAGAGTCCATATTATCATAAAAAAAGCAACAATCAATGAGCAATAATCTGGAGAAAACTATGCAATTTTGTTGAAGGCTGAACTAATGGTCAGCCACTGATTCCAAATGTTAAAAGATTTCTCTATTTTTTTGGGGTCATTGTGTGAGAGGCGAACTTGCGCCGGTGTCGGGCTGAAGTGTTCATGTTGTTTCTAAGTGTTTTGCTTTTTATATGGTTTCTGTAGCGTTATGTTATAATTTCATGTGACTCTTGTTCATATTTTATAAGATAGATGTTTATAAAATCCTTTTATTAAAAGAAAATCAATGTGATTCACCTGTATGACTCATTTTTATTTTTTTGCAACATTACAAAAAACAATGGTTTGGACAGATTCTCTTAGTTTCTTCAGAGCTTTTATTTACAAAACATACCCATAGTTGCAATATGATAATAAATAATAAAAGATAATTGTGTTTGCCATTCTTATTTTAGAAAAATCTAAAATATATAAGCCCTTTTATTCAGATGATTTAAAGATTGCAAACATTTCCAGTTTACAGAAATTAAAATCCTACTGATTTCCTTGCTGAGTGAACCCTATAAACAACACTATCGTACTTTATGAAGGACAAAACAGTGATTGGTGTGTGGGTGTGTGCGTGTGTGTATGTGAGGGGCACAGATGTTCGTTCTGCAGGCGAGATTTTAATTTATGAAAATGATCTTGTTTATGCATGAGAGCCCCACACCCAAACACACACTTAGCTCAGACTCACACTCTAATGTCCTACTGTTTGATTGTGTGTGTGTGTGTGTAAGTCAAATGGGACAATATGGTGGCCATATCCCACCATTTACCCTCCCTGTTGAAATGGGATGTTTTTCACCAACTGAATGCAGGGAAAAAATAAAACTATTTTTCAAGTGATAAAGAAAATATTTGATAATATTGCTGTATTTCTGAAGGAAAATACAGTAATTTGGCTGCCATTTTTTTAACATAATCAGTTTATTAGTTGATTCATTTGTCAAAAAAATTTAAGTTAAATATATTATGGTGGTTTAATTTATTCCCTAAATGTTTAGCTTTAGGATAAAAAATACTGAAAACAAAAATTGACACAAAAGTCATTAAATGTGTTTTCTTTCAAGTGAATATGTAGCTGATTATGTGCAAAGTTAAGCATAAAATCATGGGTTGTAATAGGCAACCTTTATAAATAGTGACATAAAAACCAGATTCTGCAAGCACTGACTTCCCCAGGTCTTTGAACCTTAAAATGTTGGGTAAATGCATAAGAAGTCAGCTCTAGAATTTGGTAGCAGAGAGGATGTAGTGGTCATTCTGCACTCCGCACTAAAATAGTCAAGTATCAGCTTGAACATTGTTTTTGTTGCCAGAGTTGAAAATACAACCATTTTCATTGAGTTGCCACAACTCCTGGTTGAGTTCTGGGTTACCATCCTACATTAGTGTGTGTCCAAGGTTGGTGTCTGGCATAAAGAAGAAAACTAGGCAATTGTTGTTTTTTTTAGTTCACTAGTGCAATAGTGAAGAGCGTGTTATTGCACTTTCTACTGTTTCTTTAAAGCTATTTCAGCTATAACCAAATAGAAACACAAAAAAAGCTAAAAAACAAAACAAAAAAAACTCTTGGGCATCAACCAAGATGTACTATCAAGTTTTTCCATGGTATAAGCCAATAACTGAGCTCTGTTAGGCCCAGATATACCTATTCTTTGTAAATGTTACAAGATTTACAAGGAATAAACTTTTCTTTTTTAAGTGATATTGGGGGAAGAAGCATTGTTATATCACAGACCTAGTTAGTTTTTTTCAGTATCAAGAAAAAGAGAAAGTGGAATCTATACTGAGCTCCTTGAAAAGCAAATACATAATGCAGGTTAGTCTTTTTGCAGCATGAAAATATCCTAGAATAACAGTTGCATTAGGAGCATTACCTTTGTATTGTAAGCAGCCTTTGTGATCGGGGTTTTGTATTTCAGTCTGTTGGCTGATCATAACACTGATTAATGCAGATTTAAACTCAGCCATCTGTCAGCAGGACACATGCTGAGTGAGTGTTTCAGCCGAGGCTCATAATATGGAATTAATACCGCAACACCCCCAGGCTTCCTGATTGGCTGGCAGGTGTCTGTTAAATAACATCACACATCTAGACAACAACCCAGGTGTATCAAACTGTTGGATGCCATGAAAGACATTCTTCATGTCTCTTGTCAACGGGTGTAAGTAGTTCTGCAATGACAAAAGCAGGGGACATTTGGCCATTATAATGCATCAAATTCTACCTGGGTTCAATCATAAGACCTTTGTATTTTTTTTTTTTTTTTGCTGATTAATGCATTTATTGTTTTAATGAATATTGACTGTTTAAGAGTTTTGGAGAAATATATTTTGATAGACTATTAATGCTAGCAAAGTGTTTTGAATAAAAAATCCTATTTATATTATATTTATATAGCTTTTTTTATTCTTTCCATCTTCAAATCCCAAGAGTTTAATGGTTGAAATATTTCACAACAATGGAAATTATCATTTTAAGAATAGGCCACATACTATCTGGGTTCGTTGTATGTTGAAACCACTATTATTTTTGGGAGCTTCTGTAAAATTATATACAGTAAGCAGCAATGTGTGTTGGCTCTCAGTTTTTTTTACTCTTTAAGATTTGGTCACTACCCAACTTGTTCAAAGACACATTTCAGTTTTTAACAACTACGTGTCCCTCTGAGCATTTTACGATAGTATTATACCTGCTTTAGAGTTACTTTAGTTTTATCCTGGTCATATATTATTAAACTATAACTGAGGTCTTGGAAATGAGATCTTGGGTCTTAATGGCATAACTTGTATGTATAAAGTTGAATGAATTCAAACTTTTAAGTATTTACTCTTGATATAATTCATACAAGTAGCTAATTTAGTAATAAAGTATTTGTATATCTAGTGTTAAATTATATAATCATTTTGAAAAGATAATGAAAATAAACATCCACAAAAGAACAAAATATATGCGCGCTCCCGAGTTGACAGAGCATGGATGTAGATTACCGCGTGCCCGATGAAGCCGCTACCTGTCTCCATAGCGACGAGACCCCGGAAATACACACTGAGCAGCTTACTGCTTGTTTATCGGACACAAACAATTTTCAGCTACGCTCTTTTCTTATTTCTTTATTTGTTTTTTTATTTTTATTATTTGTTTCATTAACTGGGAGTGCAAACATGTCGGAGCTGGATGTTGAAGCGCAGGGAGAGATGAGAGACAGCGGCAAGAAGAAGAAAAAGAAAAAGAAGGAGAAGCGGAGGGTCAATGAGGAGAAGGAGGAGGAGCAGGTGGAGAGGGGAGAGGAACCGGGGTGAGTAGTACATGAGTTCCTCAGATCCTTTTTAAAAAGATACTTAAAAAATAAAAGCGGTAAAGTTTAACGCAGACATGCCCCTTATGGAACTCTTTCAAAATAAAAGCCCTGCCATAAGGAACGTGCGACCGGAAGTAGTATTCTACCTTAACCCATCCTCCATATATTAGATTGCATATTACACTGATTAGGGTTGATTTTACCCTCATGTTTTAGGCACTAGGTATTGTCACATTAATCTGTTAAATCAATGACTGTTCAATTTGATGCTAAATAATTATATTCCCTCATTACAGAAATAGAAGATGCTGCAAGATGCAACAAGCGACAAACCAAAACATTTAGACTTTCAGAAAAAGTTTTATTAAATTTGTAGAATAATCTAACACAATCTTTCTATCAGTTTTTTCACCATAATATTAATTACAGAGAAAAAAAGTTCAATGTTTATTATTATTATTATTATTATTGTTATTATTTTTTATGGAATTGTTTTTCTTACAATGAGGAAACAAAATATTTGATTTGAGCCCAAAACCCGGGTTTAATATTTCTCCCTTTGGTTGAAAGAGTCATATTAAAGGTAGAAATTGTGCAAATTATGCCTTGATAAATACATTCTCTACATATTTAAAGAAATGGGTTAAAATTTGACATATTCCAATAATAATTTTAATATTTTTTTTCTCAACACCATCAATTCAAGTAACTAAATGAAATGTGTTTCTAGTTTTTATCTTTTCTAATTACAGAAACAAAACCAACTAGGAAAATCTGTATATAAAATCTTTCGTTTTAAAGTAAGCTTGCAAAAATACATTTAAAACCTAGAAACTTAGATCTGTTTTCTGCGGTCAGAGACGATTTCTTTTATCACAAATAAATATAATCTGGTCTGCTCACAAGACAATCGTGACTTAGCAACTCTCTTATTTCATTAAATTATCTGTTGTATGCCTTTGATAGAAAATAACTTAAACAAATCTATTGTTTTAAAATACACTTTTATAAAATTCAGTTTAAGGAAAACTTTTTCAATTTGCTCTAACAAGGTGTTACTTAGATATTTCACAAAAACAGTAAGTGGGGCCATTTATTGGTAAAACATTGGCTTCTTTCTCCAACTCAGAACTTTACAATTAATTAATGATCTATTTAAAAATACAATGATATTATTGTATTTTTAAAAAGATTTTAACAATGCTAACCACATACACGGTCTGTGTATTTATTATTCTGTAAATCAGCACAGTGGGCAATTTGTATTGAACGATTAATTGATTACGCTCTATGTTCACACTGTAGTTTACAAGAAAACCATCTCTCAGATTCCCAAAACTCTCTGAGGAATCATTATGTTAGAGCTGTTTGCCATGTTCTGCTGCTGAATAGCTTGATGAATGCACAGTGATGAAATGTTTACTACAGAAGCTGATGGTCCAAACTAAGATAAACCCGCTGGTTTATTCAAACGAACGCTGAAAAACCTTCAATATTTCTTCATTAAACATTGTCCGTAAAGAATGCAAGTGAAAAATCCTATCTTAGATGTTGAGAGTTTTGTCCTTCTTACTCGATTAATTGAACCAAATTTACTTCTTTACTTTATTTTTAAAAGAACACTAAGCATTAGTAAAGTCATGTATTAGTAATCGCAATAAAATGGTACTGTTAGTTACAAGAACAACAAACAAACATTAGAAATTAAAATAGATTGCGTAATCAAAGATTAAAATTACTCAAAGAATATTCTATTTGTCAGTTACAAAATAATATTAAAAAATAATAGGAGAAATAGATAAATACATTTCTATTGTATTACTATTAATAAAAATGTACAAATATAAGTTAATATTTATCTCAAATATCTATCTATTCAATACCTTTTAAACAGTTCTGAGAAATTGGATGATCACGTTGTAGTAATATTATATATACAGTACTTCAATATTCAGAAATTCTGGAGGATGTCAGGACCATCCAGGTGAATTTTTTTTTATTCTCATTACAAAATAAAACTATTTTTTCCCATCCTTTTAGGCCCTTATTGGTGCCCATTTTCATAGTCCATATGGGCGTGTTTGTGGTGTGGAACGCGGTGAAGCCTTAGATACATTTTATTTCTTCTTTCCGAGATGCCATCCTAGGGTTACTGGGCTGCTCCCAGCACCAGTAACAACTTTTATTTAGGTTGACGCTCTGCCTTTTCTTCCAGTCTTCCACTTGACTTTTTTTTTTTTATACCCACCGCTCAGCATGTTTGAAGAAATTACTTTCTCACTGAGACCTTGGCAACCGTGCTCGACAACCTTGACACTGCTGGAATGAATAGTGTGAATAGCTGACAGAAGATAAAATGAAACCCTCTTTCAACTGTTTCTTCCTTTTAACATTTGCATATTGTAACTTCTTGTCTGATATCAACATTTTGATCAGGAGTTCTCCTGCCGGATTATTCAGTGAAGAGTCCCCATTAATTATCTGTATGGTTCAATGGCTACTCTATCAAACAGTTCAAAGAGGGACATATGCAAAAACTATCTTGTTGATTGAAGTAAAATTAAACTCTTTCTTTTCTAATTTTCAGTGAGAGCGTGTTGATGCGAGGCATCTTCAAAGTGGGGAAAAAGAGCCATGACGTCCTGCTCACAAGAATCAAACTGACCTGGACTCCGATCATCCCGGAGAGTCCCACAGGTGGGTAACAACGGGGCAGGCTTTACACTGTGCTTTTCTTCTGTAATAGGAAAAACTGCGCCTGTACGTTTGAAAGTAGCTGATGCTGTTATGGAGGGGATCTATCAAACTATCTGAATTCTTGAATAAAATATTCACATCATAGCCCTGTCATATTTAACAGCTTATAAAGGCTAAAGCATGAGTAAATCACACCCTGCTCATTGTCTCATAAAGATGCTTTGTAGCTGTGACTGCATTTGTAGGAAGCCCTTTGGTCTCAGAAGGCATTACACCCATAAAGTATCTCAAATTTAGCACACCTGCTCCCCACTCACACCTGAGACTTTGTAACACTAACAAGTCACATGACACCAGTGAGGTAAGAGGGCTGATTGGGCACCATTTTGGTATATGTACTTTGGGCGGGTGTAGCTGAACTCAGTTTTGTTACCAGAATCATCCCGCTCTTTCTTACATCAACTCTCTCTCAGAGAAAGGTGGGTTTTTACAGTGCAGGCACAGCGCGGTCTGGGCAGGCGCTTCCTGGAGAGGGCAGCTCTACATACAGTAGACGGGCCCTATTGGCTTGTTTTGACAGGAAAGGTAGGGGCGGCTTGTAACAGATCAGAATTCATGAGGATTACTCAGACATAAATGAATAAAAATGCACCATGTGGATTTAAGAAGCAGTATAACATAGTCAAAAGCTCAGAAAACTTTATTTTCACTTTAATTTTAGACAGAGATGCTATCAGCTTAATTTAGAGCAGCAAACAGCTGAGATCACAACATTAGTACATTATTTACCCCAATGGACTGCTTAGATGCAATATTTGGTAGGATAATGTCATTTATATTTCAAGTTTAATGCCTCCTAATAATGTATTTCACCTCTTGAATTGGTTTAATTGCATCTAAAGACCACACCTGGTGTGTAATTTTGTCAAGTATGTATGGATTAAACTACATGGGTTAAAAACATACCATTTGATAGATTTAAAGGGGCCAAACAAGCCAGTTTCTTCCCATTTCTGTATTAGTTAGCTACTGTTTTTGCTCCTATTTAGAGCTTTCCTGTTGTGTGTTAGATTTTTACTTGGAAACCATTCAGTCCGAACTGGTTAGTGAAGCAAGATGAAGGTGTAAATTCAATGTGTTTGTGTTTCTGAAGCCAATCTGTTTTGTTGTATTTCATCCAAGCTAATGTCATTAAGCCAGCACTGTGTGTATGTGTGCGTTGGCAGCACTAGAGAGCAGTTGGTTTGGCCCGTGGGGGGTTATTAGAGTCTCTCAGTGTGAGGAGATTAACGCACACATACACATAAGCAGTCTGTTAGCACGCTGTGTGTGTGTGTGTTTCTGCGTGTTGATGAGATATTTCTGTATAAATGGATCATCTGCTCTTGTTTATTTCTAAACAGGAATCGATCTTATCCATTTATGTTAGGAAAGCGAAACCTGAGCTGTCAGATACAGTTGTTGTATTTTGCGCTGTGGCAGAAAAGACTTTGTGTGGCAAAGAAGAGTTGTTCAATTTTAAAAAAACCTACATAATAAGGGGGAATTTCAGTTGACTTAAGTTGGCAGAGACAAATTTCAGATGTAAAACCTTATTTTGTTTAGATGCGGACAATTTCCAATTCCAGTTTTTGTTAATATTAGTTTTGAGTTATTCTAGATATAATCAACAGTGTTCCAATCATTTCTTTTTAGCCTTGTATCCAGAGAGTTTGTGTGTTTGAGCACAGTCGCTGTATCACAGGATTTAAAATAAACAAGGTACAACAATAGCAGAATTGGCATTTTAACCTGTGTTAACATGTTATATTAATGATTATTGCGATGATCTAGATTAGTGTTACAAATTGTAAACTGCAATTTCTGGGTGAAAATGAAGATAGCCCCTTTAACTCTCAGATTCCCACAAGGTTTTCAGCATTTGAAATCATCAGATATTTCTTTAATCTTACCTGAAGATTTGGTTTGACATTACGGAAATCTGTAAAAAGTAGGAAATGTTGAAAGAGTAGAATGACCTTCACCAACCTAATCCTTGCAATACTTCAAGGTCATTAAAAAAGGTATTAATGATCTCTAAAGTATGGATCAGTGATAAGCCTGGGTTATGACTGACGCGTCGACGAGATCTGGGCAGCCCAACGATGTCATCTTGGCATCCACACGCCTCCCCGAGGCCTGATTTTCTACATAGGACACTTGGCAAAATTTGTAACTATGTAGACACGGGCCATGCTTATAAAAAACAATGGACGAGTAATAGCTTCTACTGGCGAGTGCTCGTAAATATAAACATCTAGAGACATCTTGATTCGGCCTATAACTATCACAGTAATTAACAGAGTGGGAAAAACTCTTGGATATAAGTTTCTGTCCCTCTTGGATGACACAAAGACGTTTAAAAACAGAAGAAAAAGCTGTGTTTTCTACACTGTCGTGTTTTGTGGTGTTTTAGGCTTGCAATGTATGCCGTAAATGCCTACCTCAAACTGGCCAGAATAATAGGAACAGGGGGAAAAGCCACTCAGGGCATAAAAGCTGCAGACGTTGTGTCTGCACATCTCAATCGAAATGTATGTGCTGCAACATAACTGAGCCTTTAGGGAGCCAAGAAATTCACATTCTCCTGTCTAAAATAGTCTGGAACAATCGCAGCACAAGAAGCGAGAGTTTACATGGGGGTGCCAGAATTACCCATAATGCAATGCCGATTTTCTATGAAGGATAAAAGTCAAGCTAGCGGCCGCACCATAGCAATGTTTTAAGATGCCGTTTATGAAAATTTGCTAGATGCATCTTTCAACAGCTAGCTGCTGTGCTATTTTTGTTTAAAAAGATAACATTTTTGGATCACATCTGTGGCTATCTGATGGTTCTATCATGTTTCTCTTGACCCTGAAAGCCCCGCCCTTGTCCCACCTTTAAAATGGGGATCTATCAGTTAACTTAGGCTTTTAATTAGAGATGCACTGATCAGATACCTGTTACTTGTAAACAAATGATATAAAGTACATTTGAATCTGTGTGAATTTGTTACCTTTTTTAATATTGCTTATATAAAGGCTTATATCATGGATGCACTTTAAAAATGAAATAGTCAAGAGAGCTGTACTTAACGAAATGTCTTTTTGTTTAGACTTGTGTGTCTAAGTCTAAGTCTAAGTCTAAAGGATAAAGCTTTCACTCACATGGCAAGGTATATGGTTCATTCATTTAATAGTTGAATCAAAGCAATATAGGATATCGGCTGATATGCTCAGCCCAGGTATTGGATTGGCTCAAAAAAATATTCTCTCTAGTTTCACTTGGTCCTTCCTGTATCCAGGTTCTTAAATGCCTGTTAATAAAACAGACTATAGCAAAAGATTCAAAATTTTCCATTAAGGTTTTTGCCTTGCAATGATGCTAGTTCCTTCTTTTTTGCCATTAAGGTAAAGTTACACAGCATATTTACGTGATTGCCAACAAAAAAAAAACAACATCATAAAATTTTCTTAAAAGTGATTTATGTAAATCTGTCATACCTCTCTTAATACATACTGGGTCAGATCCTGGAGGCAGGGAAAGCAGAATAAAGCGTTATGTAACGCTGTTGGTTAAGCTTCACAATTAAAAAGATTGGTTCATAATGGAGCCTGGAAGGTGGATGAAGACCAACAACATAAATAAAGCTTTAAATAAAAATATTCAAAAATAATATTAAAAAAAAAAAAAAAAACATTATTATCAGTCAGAGGATGACAACATGAAATAAACAATGAGCAATGACAATGACTTGAAAGGTTTTATATTTTCAGCCCTTCACAAGTCCAAAAGCTCCTTAAATCGGGGTCTGTTCCATTAATGTAGTTGCTGTGCATCTGCAACTTTTGGCAACCATAATCTTTCCTTCTGCCAACATGTTACATTCACAAAAATGACTGGACTGAAGCTCTTAGGGTATTATGTTGTGAGACCAAATATTAATTGCGTCTGCAATTTCGAATTTGCATTTTTTTAAATTGTAAATGCAAATAACCTTCCAGTGCCATTTACGTCTAGAGGTGAATTACAGGGATTATCTTTTTTGTTAGATATTATTAAATTCTCTTCATTCAAGTTCATGCCAGTTTTGATGGTACTCTTATTACTTCTTATGGCTACAGTTACTGAGGAACTAAAGCAATATTATTTGAATTGTATATTTTTTTTGATATAATAAAAAATAATAATCATACAATCCTTTGCCATTAAATGGAAAACTCTCACACCAATGCATGTCTGCAGACAGATTTTGCAGACTGGATTGGCTAATTTGTTGAAAAGGTCATGATTGCAAATGATAAATAGATTTGCTGCACCTACTACTGTTGCATTTTAGGAAAACAATAGCAAAAGCTGATTTTTTTTCAATACTCATCTAAGTATTTTAATAAGGAGAAACAGCCTATAGAGGGGAGTTAGATTTCTATCAGATGATACTAGTTGATAATATTCAGTAACCAAGAAATAAGAATAACATGATGATGAGATAACGGTAGATATAAGGTGTGGTCAATGGGTCATATATAATGTGTTCTCTGAAAATGCGTCAGTAACACGAACACATATGTTTGTGTTTGTGTCTTTTTAGTGTATGTGCGTGATCTCAGTATGATCCAAAACTCCCTACAGTTACCACATGGCCCGGTCAACATGAGACCGGACTGCCACTGTGGCGGGTATGTGTGTGTGTGTCTGTGTATTGGCACAGTGGGTTGTGAGGTCATGATGGGAAACTTATCTCCATCTGGAGGAAACCAGCGCCTGTGCGTTTACAGCATCTCTGTTGTCAGCATAGATCAGCATAATCATTTTTGGCAAGATGGGAAAAAAATTGTTGATTATATTTTTATCTTATTCTTCCTAAATTATGATTCATTTAATGTGCTTTAGGTTTATGAATGAGATATATATATATGTGAATATATACACATATGTGTATATGTATAAACACATCTATCTATCTGTCCATAATATTTTTATTAGGTGTGTTCTTTGAACTTTATGATTATTCATACATTTTGTAATCTCCGCCATGGAGGTTATATTTTTAGGAGAGTTTGTTTGTGTGTGTGTGTGTGAGGCCCATTTGCCATGTTGTGGGGACCGGCCAACAGCTCCTTGTTGGGCCCAATGCCAGGAACCCTCACCTGGAAGTTTTTGTTGCATGGGTTACGTTTAGGATTTAGGTGTGAATGATTTTAAGTTGTGATTAGGGTTAGATATGAACCCCTAATGGTTAGGGTCACAGTTAGGCTGTAAAAATTACTGGAAGTCAATTGAAAAGCCCCACAAAGGTAGTGAGACAAGTTTCTGTGTGTGTGTGTGAGTCAGAATCATAATCAGACATACTTTATAATCCCAGAGGGAAATTACAGAGTAAAGACCATTTTTCCAATTTCACCATCAAATTGAGGACCAGTTGTTGCAAAGTGAGTATATTTTGCCGGTCCTCACATGATATTTTGCTAACAGTTAGGTTTAGGGCTAAGGTTTCAATTGTTTAGGATTAGGGTGAGGTATGCATTGGTAATGGTTAGGTTTAGGGTAAGTTTTAGGGTTACGGCATAGAAAGGGTTGGAAATGACTGATAATCAATAGAAGTCAATGGGAGTCAATATGGTCCTCACTACAATGGCAGAACGAGTATGTGTGTGTATGTGTATGTGTCTGTCTGTGTACAGAATAACTTGAATTGTTATGAACGTATTTTAATGAACTTCTTAACAAAGGTGCAAATCAGTTCAAGGAACAATCTATAAAAAAAATTCCAATTCTGTGAATACAGGTATTAACTTAAGGTGGAAGTCACAAAATGTCGGGGAATTAAGCTACTTGGTGGAGGTCTGCGCTTTCGCAGTGCTTTCCTAGTTTATTTATGCATTGATCGTTTCAAAGGGCTGTTCTTTTCAGACAGCAGCAGCAGGTTTAATCAGCCTAAAACTGACATATCATGTGTGTACTATGAATAAAATGTGAGTGTTATGTAACTCAGTGTGCAACATTAACTCTGCTGACAGGATCCTGAGTGAATTAGATGGTTTATATGACGTGGACCAATCAGATTTCCGATCCCCATCCTGATTAAGATGGATGATTGGAGGATGTGACTAAACAATACGCCGGTCAGTAGATTAGTTAATAATTCTACAGATGATGTTATGTAACTGGCAGCAGTTTGACCATTCGTTCTACAGCTAGCATAAAGGTCAGAGTTAGAATAAGTAGTGTATAAATATATGTGTTTATACATACGTATACAATATTAGTCATTTTTTGAACTCAGTGTTTACTATATGATGTATGATAACCTCCCCATCTTGTGCTTAGAAGTGTTTTAACAATTAACTAAGTAAATACATGTTAGATGAAATATCAGTATTTTTAATCTGTAGATCTGTGTCCAGATCTCATGCACCTGTTACAGCTTTTGTCTAAATGAGCATTGTATGTATGTATGGAGCTAGCTCCATATGTGTGTTCATGTATTGCATCTCTCTCCAGGCGATGGGACCGTGCTGGAGGCAGGTGCGGTGCTGCTGCAGGACGTTTTCGCCGTGAAGGTGAAACGGAGGCGAGCCGCGACCCAGCAGTCGGGGGGAGCCGTGCTCGGCCTTGCTCTCTTCCACTGCAGGAGGAGAGGGAGGCGGCTGGAGGAGGACACACTGCACCTCCACAACGCCTCTGCAGAACATACTCACTCCTGGTACAACACTCTGAAAGAACTGCTATCAGGTAACATTAAAACTGATCAGTTTGAAAACCTTTAGCCAATTCCGAGGCAGTGATTTCAATGTTTTTTTTTCATGGTTTTGAAAAATCGTTTTAGGTCGCTTTCACAAATAAAACCAAACTGATAGATATGCAGACAGTCCAAGCTAATAGCTGGATTGCCTGCCTTACATAAGAAACATAAGCAATGGAAACATGACTCAGTGCATCTGTAGTTGCCTCTTTGTAAGATGATTATACACATTCTGCTGAGTGATGCAGCTGGAAAGAACTCAATCTCCTTCTCCTTTAGATATGATGTAATGCATCAATATTTAATCTTCGTTCGTATCTGTTTTTATCAGTTTTAACGCTGAATTAGGTTATATACTTATTCTGGTTAGCAAACAGGTTTCTTCCTAGTTAAAGAATCATTAACATGATTTCCCCCAAAAGTCTGAAGATGTTTGGAATATAAAAGCACTTCACAAATAGAAATATTTGTATTTTTATCTGCTAAAATCTGTAGCCATCCATTTATCCACTTCCACCTTCCAGTCCTTCCCTTTATCAATTCATCCGTGCATTCATCCTTAAATCACAGACAGTGTGACTACTTCAGAAATATCTAAAAATAAATTCATAGATGGAGACTCCATCATGGACAACATGTACATGTAAATATAACACATCACTTTGGAAATCTGACTATTTAAAAGAATATGATGTATGAATGGATACAAAAATAACTGACTGAAATTGAAATTGCTAAGATGGCTTTATAAAATCCCTGTTTACTTGTACAAGACAATTTGTCCAAAATAAAATGAAGCAAAACTCATTTCAAATTTGTGCTGTAATTGCATCAAATAATCAGGCGTCATAGTCACATTTAAAGGTGTTCAAGGAAAACATTCAAGGGTCTTACATTTGTCTTTTGGAAGGTTTCTCAGATACTGTATCAGCTGTTATTAGTAATATCAGAGTTGAAATAAAATAGACAAACAGCTGCTCAGCCTAACGTTGCATCTGTATTAATGTTGCAGTATCTCTAGGGGTGTGCCAATCTGATATTAATCAGATATTTGTCTGATATCATTCCCTACGACAGACTGGCGACCTGTCGAGGGTGTACCCAGGCGACCCTGGTAGAAGATAGATGGAGATGGATGGTCAGATACCACAATAAAATAAATGGTGGAATATATGCCGCCTCTAAAACCCTTTAAAATCTCAGATATTAGAAAACTCATAGAAATACTTTTTTTCTATCCACTTTTGTTTAAAGTTTATGCAACTCTTTGGTGAATAAGAAAAGCATCAGTTGTTCTCATACCTGATGGTTTCAAGTATCGTTCTTTGTATGAAAAATAACACTTGGTCAAGCCTTTTCTGTCATTCCACACTGCAGAATAAATCATAAAGTATTTATGATTCATACTGGATGATTCATTGACCCGTATTAGGTCAATATCGGTAACGATCAACACTCAAAGCTGCAATGTCGCTATCGAATATGAAATGATAAAGTTGTATCGAGACTCTCCTAATTATTTCTATCAAGACTGTTCACGTTCACTTCATGTGGTGACTCAGAGTTACATCAGACAGAAGAGTTAATCTGATAATCCAGAAGTACAAAGACACACAGATTACACACATAGACATTCAGCTGCAGTAATGATCATGCTGTCAGCACTTGAGTAATGTCTGCAGAAAAGATTAGCTAAAAAACTTGTCTGCTTTAAAGGTAGCAGTATATGAGGTTTGAAATTGGTTGTTAAACTGCTGGGATTAAATATAAACTCTCCCCTTCACTCATACATCTGTGTCTCGGTGCCTACACGACAAACTAAGGGTTGTGCAGAGTTTATTGAATGTGCATGTGCTGATAGTTTATGATAATTATGTAAGGTGCTAAGACACCGGAACTTTGCAAAATAAAAACTTGAAAGGTCAAAGGTGTGCTATGCTATTTGCAGTAATGTTAAAAAGTTGCTCTTATATTTCAGATTATCAAACAATAAGGAAGAGAAGCTATCGATATCGAACTCCTTATATAAAGTTAGCTGCTGCTAAATCATATTACTAGTTTAACTTCCTTTATAGCCACAGCTATCATCAAGCACTTGTGATAATTGGCCATTGGTAGGGCTGCACGTAACGATTAGTTTGCAAATTGATTAATCCGACGATTATTTTTTGATTAATTGATTAACAATCGGACAACAAAAGGTTCCCTAAAGAGGACGCTTTACAAAATTAAACCAAGTGAAAATAAAGCTTTACCACTTGAGGGGTCCGGGATAGAGCATATTGACAGACGTAAAAGATTTTATCTATATTTTGCGGCACTACTGGGTCTATTTTTCTACAGTAGGCTGACAGGAAAGAGGGTATGAGAGAGGGGGAGAGACTTGCGACAAAGGACCTCAGGTGGGATTCGAACCTGAGTCGGCAGCGTCGAGGGCTCCGGCCTCTGTACATGGGTCGTGCACACTAAACACTGCGACATCTGCACGCCCAGACGTAAAAGATTTTAAAGGGAAATGTTTACCTGGTCGCCTCCCTCGGAAGGTGTTCCAGGCATGTCCCTTTGGGAGGAGGCCTCGTGGACATGCTGGAGGGACTATGTCTCTGAGCTGGCCTGGTGTCACCAGCACCTCGAGGAAGTGTGTGGGGATTGGAAAGTCTGGGCATCTTGGCTTAGGCCCCGTCCACACGAAGACGAACCCTGGCCTAAACGCACAAATTTTTCACCAAACCAGCCTCCCATCCACACGAAGCCGGCGTTTCGGGGGTCTGTAAACGATCATTTTTTTTATTCAGCCTTCAGAGTGGGAAGATTCTGAAACGCCGTTTTCGAGTTTCCATCTTTACACCCTAACCGCATTTTTTTTTTTACACGCATGCGTCATAGCGTCGCCTCTAAACACGCAAGCGCGACACATCACAACAACAATGGCGCCGTTGCTAATGCTACTCACCCTGCTGTCGGGCTTACAACAGAATCTTCTTCTTCTGGAATATCTCCAGGAAGAACAGAGCAATATCGACCACATAGTTCAGCACCTGAATTTGACTTAACCACGAAAATGGACCCGCAGGGCAACGATGTATAAATATTAGTGCGCATGCCCTACATTTCGTCGCTTATTTTTGCTTTGGCACCACAGCGCCACTTACAGGCCTGGCATACATTTTGCAGCGTTTTCATGCATTCGTGTGGATGCTCACATTTATTTTACGTCTCCGTCTTTACGGCAAACGTTTTGGAAAATATCAGCGTTTCGTGTTCGTTTTGACTTCGTGTGGACGGGGCCTTAGACTGCTCCCTCTGCGACCCGGCTCCGGATAAGTGGAAGAAAATGGATGGATGGATGTTTACACATTTCTTTTCACAATTTGGTTTACTGCTTTAAGTGGGTTGCTGTGTCAGCTAAAGACACATTTTAGATTCTTTATACTCCAGTTAATGATTAATCGATTTCTAAATTAGTTGATGATTATTTCAATAATCGATTAATAATGTTTAATCCAATACATTGTGTCAGTCCTAGTTATCGGTTACTTTCATTATCATTTCATCATTATGGGGAAAATTTTCCCCACTTCTGTTTGCAGAATTGTTATGAATCAGCCCCATTGAGCAGTTGTGAGGATTAAGGGTTCATTTAAGGTCATGCCACATTCAGTTTGTGTTTTTTGGAGCCATTAAAGATAGAGTGCTTTAACACATTATCATTATAAAATAAGTGCAACTGAGCTTAAGGTTAAGAACTGATCACCTGAACTTCTCCCTAAAGAGCTAGAACTTTACAATAGATCCACACATAAACATTGTGCATGGGGTTTTGATTGATATGTGCGCATGCCGACTAAAAGGGCTGTACAGAACATTTTCTGTTCAAACACTTGTTCCTTGAAACCCCTACTTAAAAGTATACCAGCTAATCTATAAGTAAATCAAGCAGTTCCTTCAGCAGCAATAGCAGCAGTAGCCATCTGCTTGTCAGGAGCTTTTTAAGAGAAGTCCTGGATGCTACCGCAGTCTGAGTTTCCCATGCGCTGATTACCCAGGTGCTCGATAGTGGGCAGTGCCCGACTGACTGTTAACACACAATAGAAAAGTTGAAGTGCTGTGTGTCTGGATCCAAGCTGCATGAACAATCTTTACATTTCAGCTCTTTTCTGCTTTTGCGTCTCTGGCCGAACAGACAGAGACATTACAAGCAATCATTAAATGAGGAGGTCAAAGTTGACACTTGCGCTAACATTGCTCTCTCACCATGGCATCAGTCTGACACGTTATCGCTGGTCACCTGTCTGACTGTGTTTCTGTCTGTCCATCATACCAGATTAGCCCAGAGGCCCTGCAGCAAAGTCACAACTTCTTCAAGGCTGCATCGTGGGCCTCACACTTCCCCGCATGAATGGCTCGCAGGTCGAGTGTCAGCTCGAGTGGTCACACTGCAGATCAAACTGTGTTGGCCTTTGTGACTTTAAACACCACAGTTTAGGAGTCTATTTCTTTATGTGTTGGGATGTGAAAGGTAAACACAGTCAGTCGCTCTGCTGCTCTGCGGACATTAAGCCTATTTTCCAGCCAGAGGTCAGTATGAAAAGCCTATTGTTGTATGAATCTCGGTGTCGCAGAGTGGGCAGCCTCGCCGCTGCAGACTCCATCGCCACTTCTTAACCTCTAGGTCCGAACATTAAGCTGCACAATGGTGAGCAGAGAGCACCTTGTTTCCAGAGGGTTATTCTGTGCCGTTTTCTTTGTGAGACAGCTGCACAGAAACTGAAAGGCAGTCAGAGCTACAAAAGGTAAGTATTTATGCTGTATAGAAACTGTTTCAATACACGCGGTCAGACGACAGAATAATTGACTGCACTTGTTTAACAGCTGAACAGTCTTACAGTCTACAGTCGGCGGGGAAATTTCTCGGCAGCGACACTCTGAGAAATATATTTTCAAACCATGTCAGCTTCTCTCACAGAAATATTTCACCCCTATTCTAATATTTATGTAATTTTGTTACATAACGAATTCCCAATAACTTTTTTTTTAGATAACTGTAACACAAAACTGTTAAATAAACCTTACATTATGCATATTCGTTAATTTAATATAGCTTATTTACATAAAATACATACAAGTCAGGTTTATGTAATTAGAATTAAAAAAGTGTATTTATTTTTAAATACATAAAGTTTATTTGTTTGAATTGTGTAGTGATTTATGCAATTCAAACAATAAACTTTATTTATTTGAAATAAATACAACCTTTAATATTAATTTTGAGTAAGCATTTTTTGTTAACACTAGATACATAACCTCATTATCATGTATTTTAAATAATGTGCTTTATTATACAAACATATAAATCATGTAAGTTTTATCCATTAGGTTTGTGTTAAAATAATTTTAAAATATGTACATGGGAATTTGTTATGTAACAAATTTACATAAATCTTAAAAGTTGCTGAAATATTTATGAGTGAGAAAGGAATACGATACGATTTTACGATATTCTCATTTTTAACCAAATTTCTCAACTGAAATGAAGAGAAATGTCAATATTAATAAAATGCTATTAAAATACCTTGAGGTGCAAATGTATCATGTATCCTGTTATGGTGTTCTTCATAGCAGCTGATATTCAAGCACAGTGGTAACCTGTCATTTATTTTAAAATAATGAAGACACTAATAATATTGACATGTTCTTTATATATTGTGTTTTACAAACAAAGTTCAGAAAGTAAGTTGTCCTTTTCATGGTAC
>NW_024039105.1:1405000-1558222 GCF_016077235.1 Cyprinodon tularosa
TATTATTTGGCCTCTGTACAATTATAAAAGAAATTGTGATGATGTCAAAACATGTATCTTGTTTATTTTCTCTAAATTCAAAGAGGGGGTCAGCTGGCCCTGCACTCATTTGCCAACTCCTCACCCTCCTCCTAACATCTACCGAAAATTTTCAATGGGAAATTATTTTTCGAAATTATGAACAGACCTAAGATTGGATGCAAACTATTATATATGACATAAATCTGACAGATACTATTGTATAGTGAATCTATTTTCAGAGCAGGCCTTCTTTTATTTACTTTCCCAATTACATAGGCTTACACACTCGGTCGGATATGTGGAGAACTAGGACCTGCAAATAGCTCCTTTCCTTACGAAAGAGCAAAAGATAAAAAGAAAAGGATCAATTTGCTGTATTTCCAAAATGATTCAATTCAGTTATTTTATATAGCGCCAATTCACAACACATCTCATCTCAAGGCCCTTTACAATTTAACCAGATCATACAGTCAAATTGATTCAAAGTTTTCTATCTAAGTGAAACCAGTTGATTGCATCAACTCATTGACTCAAAGACAATCCCTCACACAAAGCATGCTTGTAGCGAAAGTGGAGAGGAAAAACTCCCTTTTAACAGGAAGAAATCTCCAGCAGAACCAGGCTCGGTGTGAGGGTCCATCTACCGAGGCCGACGGGGGTTCAAGGAGACAGAAGCAGACATAAAGAAAGAATCGGAGATACAAAAGGCAACTGTCAACCAGCTCCACAGGCAGCCCTGTCCAGGAATCGCAGACAAGCTCTGAGCCAGCTCCCGTGTCAGAGGACAAAGAGGGCACATCCAGCCAATCACTGTCAGAGAAACAGGACTACACTGAAAAACAGGCCAAGCTTGAACATCTATAAACAAACGTGTTGAAGGCAGCAGCACAGCTGATATTTCGCTCCAGGATGGTGTCACAGCCAAACAGGAACAGACCACATGAAGCTAATATAAGATAAAGCAGAGAGAGCATAACATTAGAGATTGAACTAGCAAATTCTGGAGAGTGTGAGGATAAAGATAGAATGAAGCAGAATGATGAAAAATGGGTCCCTCTGTCCTCCAGCAGTCTAAGCCTATAGCAGCATAACTATGGAGATAGCCCAGGACTCGGTCCATCACAGGGTTAGCTCTGGTTATTCCTAGGGATTCACATAAAATAACATTGTTAGCACTCACATTTTTAACAGTGTTATGGGCTTCCCGATACACATGTTGCTCCATGTATTGCTTTACATTCTTTTTTGTGGCTTCAGTTATGTTTTTCTTGATACGTTCCATATATGCTTTCAAGTGAGAAGCAGAGGAACGATAACACATTCCCATTTGTCTTGTGATCCAAAACTACTGCTCTGGGAATCAGAATTATATTCATTGCCAAGTAGGTTTGTACTTGCAAGGAATTTGACTTTTTGTTGACGGTGCAGACAAATTATATATATATATACAAAATACAGGATCTAGAGTTATATTCAATATCAAACATACAATATACTGTATACAATATAGTATAGTATATAGCTATATACTATACACACAGTAGGCTGTGCGTTAATGTAATGCAGGAGGTCTGGAGATGCTACGCTGGTGTAGCTTCTAGGTCCTGAACGGGGGAGGGAGAGAGGCAGTGTCAGTGTCACGGGGGTCTCCGGGCCTTGTTGATAAGGCTGGTAGCAGATGGGAAGAAACTGTTCTTGAGGCGTGAGGTTTTGGTCCTAATGGACGGCAGCGTCCTGCCAGAGGGAGGTGTTTTAAATAGTTTCTGGCTGGGGTGTGAGGGATCAGCCACAATCTTTCCTGCACGCCTCAGAGTCCTGGAGGCATACAGATCCTGGAGAGATGGAAGATTGCAGCCAATGACCTGAGAGGAACTGTAAACTGTTTTGGGTTTTTAATTGTGCAGTAGACTGAGAGTTTAATCCACCAAAAATGTTTTTGTTTTTATTGTTTTTTTTTTTTTTTTATGTAAGCTGAGGTGATGTTTTTGCATTTTGTTCCCGGAATCATTAATAGACAGGCAGCTCTAAAAGAGGTGCTATTGTTGCCCAATAGCGGGGAATTTTTGTGCACCTTCTTACTTTCTAGATGTCCATTCAGACATCAGACATGAACGAGACAGCTGACTTCTCTCTGTGATCTAGATACTGTAGAGTTTTCTCAAACTTATCACTGATTGCAGGGATGAAGGTGTTAAATGCAGTGAATTCATGTGTCTATGCAGGGTTCAGTAGCCGGCCCAGGTATGTGAAGGTGTTCATCAACCCAAGCAGCCACAAGAAGGAGGCCGTTCATATCTACAGAGACCATGTGGCTCCCCTTTTCAAGATGGCTGACATCCGCACCGATATCACAGGTCGGCCCGTCCTGCTGTTTATCTCTCCCTCAACAACACATTTAGAAATGACGTTCAGTCATTTATTTACTAGTTTTCAACATCACTATTCTGATCAGAGTTGGTCCAACCGCTACACAAAACTTATTTGTGTATCGATGTAAAAGAAAACGATATGAAATCTCTGTGTGCTCTTAAGTGTCCAGGTCCAAAGGTCAGAGCTAATGGCAGTTTCTGGTCGCTAGGTAACCTGATCCTGAAGGCGGAGCCAAGTCCATCTGTTATGACAGTTCCTTTCCTTTCCCCTTTTTCCTTTACGCTCTTCTCCTTCTCTCTACTTCTTTCATCTTCTTTATAATTCCTCCTCTCCGGTCTTCTCTCCCCTTCTCTCACAGTTTCTCCTCCTTTCCCTTCCCTCAGCAGATGGCACAATATCCGTTGTCCCACTTTTTTCTTTGGCAGCTATCAAGAGCACACTCGTGTTCATCTGACCACACACATGCACGAACACTTTATCTTTGTCCATCTCAATGTTTCTCCATCTGCTTACTTCTCCTTTTTCCCCTTCTGTCTCTCCCTCTGTGTCTTTATTTCTGTTTGTCTCTGCAGTAACCGATAGGAAGGGTCATGCTCTCTCAGTGATGAAGGAATGCAAACTGGATGAATATGATGGGTTAGTGGTTTCTTTGTTTCTCATATCAACAAAAAAAAAAACATATTTTTTTGCAAGGTTATCAATAAATTTGTGTGAAAAACTTAGTGATATTATTTTTATGATATATTATGTAACTACTATATTAAAATGCAGGAAAATTATTGCATTGTAGAAAAAGTCAACTCAAAGAACTTGTGAAATAAAAAAATAAATAAATGTGATTTATTTGATATAGATCTATTCAAGCCTGTATTGATTCAGTACCACATCATTGTTTGACCCACCATATTACATTTCACTTCATCTCAAAAAATGGGTCACGCTATGGCTAATGTCTAAAGTTATGACTACAATATGGTGATTAGAAACCATTGACCTAATTACCGAACTATTATCACTTAAATTACTTTTATCCATGCTATATTATACTCACTAGACTGTTACAGGTAGTGTTGCGCCGATGCCATTTTTTGGCCCCGATACCGATACTCGATACCTGGCTGTGCAGTATTGGCCGATACCAATACCATAATAATGTAAAATAATTGCCATCATGGCTTTGTCAAGCTGCTGCCTACCTTTGTGAAGCAGAAAAAAATCTAATACAAAGTGAATCCAGTAGAACTTTTTATTGCCTACCAGTAGTGGCTGACAATAGTTGAATAAACTTATGGCTCTCAAAATGGTATCGGTGCCCTATTTGTTGGTACCCGCCGATACCGATACCACCATTTTAGGGCAGTATCGGGGCCCCGTCCGATACTGGTATCGGTATCGGTGCAACACTAGTTACAGGGCTGCTGTTTTTCCAGGAAATCTCTAGCAATCATCTGGCAAGAGACAATGTCTATAATAAGGAAACAGAGAAAAATGAAAGGACAAAATAAACGTGGATAAACCACTCACACATATTCTAAATTGCTCAGTTCATCTGATATGCATGTTTTTGGATGTTGTTACTAAATGTGACCATGTGACTAAAAACATACACAATGCGAATGAAATAAAAAGAACGTTAAAGCTTTACAAACAAAGGTACCAGTAGGGATTTAGACCCTGCTAACTCATGCAAAGAAGGCAGTGACAATAACCTAATAACTGTACAGCCTTCAAAAATATATATTTTTTCCAACTGTCTATAAAGACTGAAATTATCTGACACGATTCCTATACCACTGTATAAAATATTGCCTGTTTGATGATTAACAGACAGAATGTTGTATAGGCAGTACTTGTTGCTGCTAAATATATGTAACCACATTTCTATAATCAACAAAAAAACATAGTAATTTTGTTAAAAAAGTGGCGTGGGAAAAATTATTCACACCCTTCCGAATAATCACAAGTAAAATCCCCATTGACATTAAATTAATTAAAAGCTTCTTATGTTTGCTGACCTAATTTTTTGCTTGTTTCCACTGTTTGATGATTATCTTTAGAGATGAGTTTTAAAATGGAAACACCTCCCCATCAACACCCCTATTTTATGACTTTGACTGTAGAAAATATCTGAGATGCCAAAGATAAACTAAACTAAAGATACAGATGTGACTGCCTGGCTTTAAAATGTACCGAAGGGAAGCATGTAATCAAACGGAGGTTTACTGTCAGAGGCCGACACTAAAACACACTGACCCAAACTGATCTCTCTCACATGCATGTACCTAAACCTTCACCAGTCTGACAACACAGGTTACAAGTTGCACATGGACCTTGTTGTTCTACCCAAGATGGAGTAAGCTGTAAGAACATAAATTTCATATTGTGGAAGCATCTTATGTTCTTCAAGAAGATAAAAACTTTACCAAACTCTCATCGCTGTATTGGTGTTATGGTGTGTGAGGCGGGATGTGTATGTGTGTGTGTGTAAGCAGCTTTTGTGCTCAGCACTCATAAAGCTTAATGTGCTTAGAGAAGATTAGCTCAGCGTTGCTAAGTTAGCTGCTGAGTGTGTGTGTGTGTGTGTGTGTGTGTGTGTGAGGCTACTGGTGAGGATTTGGTTGAAACCTACATTTGCCAATTAGGCTGGCTGTCACCGTGGAGACCGGAGTTTCAGGTAATCTCATGCCCAGGAAGAGGGGGATGGGGGTGGAGCCAGTTTATCTCCTATTTACTGCAAACGTGAACCTTGAAATAAATAAATGACTTTATAGTGTTATTATCATACTACTAAAATTTCCTCTTCAACATCAAATGACTAAGATCCTTTTGTTTATAAATTTCTTTAACAGTAAAACTGTTTATTTTAGTTCCAATCAAGCTGTTTTTTTTTTTTCCAGAGTGTCTTTACCGTCAAATTAATGTTTGTTTTATCACCAATATGTTGTTCAGCAGATTGATGTCTGCCTGTTTCAAAGTGAGAAATGCTTTTATTGTAAAGGGGAGGATATTCAGAGCTTAATATTAAAATCATACCTGCTATTTTTCCAGGATCATCTCATGCTGACTGTCTCTTGTACAGACCGATGAGAGATGACTTCCAGGAAGGATTTAGTGTTGTGTATCTTGTAATGAAATATGCTGACACATTCACAAATATGTGTAAAATGCTTCAGTTTTATTTAGCAATAAAACAACAGTTGGATAATGCAGGTCTTCCGTACTTATGAACCTTTGTCCCTTGCAAAAGTGTTCACATCTCAAACTTTTTTGCATCTATTAATGTAAGAAACACAAACTTTAATATTGTTTATTTGCTATTTTATGTTAAAGAAAAACACAACATAGCACATAACTCCGAAATGACGGAAACAGAATCAACAGTTTTCAAAGTCATTAGAAATAGATAGTTCTCATACAGTAAATAATTTGTCAAAAACACCTTATGCTATAATTTCAGTTGGATATATTTTGGGTTATGTCTCTAACGGCTTTGCAAAAACAGAATATGTCTGTCCCTATTAAGAGCTTAGTCTCTTTCATAATGGACAGAGACAATCTGCTAATACCAGTTTAAATTAAGCATGGATTTGACTGGGCATTCTTAAACTATTCTTTTTATGTTTGATGTGAAACTCCATGTCTTGTTAGGTTTAGAGTCGTGATTAGGGGGAGTGGTGGCCTAGTGGTTAGGGCATAGAGCTTGGAATCCTGAGATTCAAGCCCCACTCCCACAGAGTGCCACTCTGGCTCTCTGAGCAAAGACCCTTAACCCCCCACTGGTCCCCGTGTGCCCCACGATGGCAGCCCACTGCTCCCCAAGGGGAATGGGTTAAATGCAGGGGTAAATTTCACCAATGTGAGATCAATACAAAAAAAATCAAATTAAACTTTTTCAGTTTTTGAATGCAGTGTCAGTTCTCTGACACATGTTAAAAGCAGTTGATATTATTTATTAAGTGACCTCTGAATGCAATTGGTGGCAGCTGATTTTGGTTTGGGTGATCAAAAGAAAGAAGGTTGTTTGTTGTGTTTTTCTCAAACCATTAACATTTCATCCCTCTTCAAAATAATCTGCAACTTTGTACTTTATATTAAGAAATCCCAATGAATCAAATAAGAGAGTGTGGTTGTACTTTGGAAAATAAAAAAAGAGGAAAATGGAGTGTTGATCTACATAGTGGGTAACAATCTAAAAAAGTTTAAAAAAATTATTTCATTGTTACTGGCTGACCTTTTATCTATAAAGTTGTATTTAATGCTAGTTCTAGGTCCTAAAACAGAGCTTCACAGATTTCTTTTGGAGTTTTAAGAGTTCCAAAAAAATTTAAAATCAAAACCACTGCACTTTTTTTCTTCTTCACAGTTTTAAGAAGTTTGTTTTTCTACAAAATGTCTTCACCTTTACAACAATTTCCCAGGGTTGTTTGGGGGGGGGGGACCTGCCTGTCCTGAGTGAGCTGTGTTTTCACCTGTCTGTCAGGGTGGTGTGTGTTGGTGGGGACGGATCGGTGGCAGAACTGTGCCACGCTCTGGTTCTCAGAGCTCAGCTAGATGCCAATTCTCCAGAAAAACCAGTGAGAGCAGTGCTGCCACTGGGAATCATTCCTGCTGGTAAGAGCCTTTTTTAATCCATACACCATAAAAAAATGACCAAACCCGTAAATCTTTGGCTTTTTTTGGTTTCTGCTTCATCAGGTTCTACAGACGTGGTTTCCTGTTCGGTCCATGGGGTCAGAGATCCAGTCACAGCTGCCCTCCACATTGTTTTAGGTACGCTCCTTTTGTTTGATATCTAGCATTAGACTGTACTGGATTCTACCTGATTCAATGTCCCGGACATTAGATGATCTACGGTAAAGTCTTTGAACAGATTCTGCATGTTATAGGTCTATGATCTGTATCTGCATATAGGTGGTAGTGATAGGTTTACAGTGGACATATCTGAGTCTGGGTGATGTTAAAGAAGCAGATCAGGTTAGACATTAAGTAGAGCATCAATGGACAGACAATATGAAAATATTGTTGTCTGTCTGAAGCTGAAAAGCTTCAAAACATTTCACACTATTCGATAAAAAAAGATCAGATATGAACGTGTGCGAATGGAGGAATGTTGCCTGCAAAACACAAAAAATATTAATTTATTCATCAGTAATTGAAAGTATTTTCTGACTTGATGTTGCTCTTATGCTATGAAAAAGGAATTGCCCTCTGACTGTTCTAGATGACCAGTGTGAACATCTGCTCTAAGTACATTCTATCTTTTTTACTTCTAAATTATCTGGTCCCTCATTGTGTCTTCAACCTGTAGTGAATCCATAGTTAAATTCAATTCATTCAAAATTTTCCACCCAATCAGAAGCTTATATTGTTCCCAAACTTGGATGTGATTGGCTGTCGTTCCATTAGAGTGGCAAAGGAGAGCAGAGTTTAAAAAAACAACAAACATGCAGACAGATGGTGGTACTGGGCTCTGGAGGGAGGGGAGCCGACAGATGTCCGACTGTAGGATCAGTTTCACTAAATCACAGGTTTTCCCTCCTCATTGTGGTCCCGCCCCCCTCGTCCCCCCCAACAAACCCTCTTCACCTCTGTCCGTTTCCTCGCAGGTAAATCTTTCGCCCAATCAGCTTGCAGAGACGCTTGTTGTTGTTTTTGTTTGACAGCTTTTGGCGTGATGGTTCACCATACATAATTAATACTTGTAGCTGGTGTGTGTGTGTTTGTATGTGTGAGACAGAGAGAGGTGGAAGTATTAAGTGACACGAATAGGAGTAAAATCTGTGCAAGAGAGTCAAAATCAGGCGGAAAGACTTGGATAGAAATTAAGTAAATTAAAATATCTTCTTTAATCCCACTGATTTATTTTAACTCTCTATTTTTTTCTACATTTTATCAAACTTGTTTTCTTAAATTCTGAAATTCTTCTCTGAAATCAAAGAAATAATGTAGAGTAGTCCTCTGATAGCTTCTCATCAGTTCATAAAGCTCAGTTGTTCCCTCTGCTAACTTCCTCACTGCTGTGACGACACATTTCTTCTTTAATTTGAAAGCTTTCGGTAGATTTATTCATAAAAATTGTTCTGAAATACAGTTTATCACAATTTTCAATGAAATTTCCCACTGATTTCTTGTAGCAGACCAACACAAAGACAGAGAGATATTGTGAAAATAATGGAAAATGGTTTCAAAATATCATAAAAAATAATGATATCTTAAAAAATAAAAATGTTCCATTTAAAGTGATACAACTGGCACATGACTACATACTAAATAAAACTCCTACTAAAACAGATTGAAGGCTAAAGCGTTAGCGAGACAAAATGTAAACATCAAACTAAACCATCTCTTGGACCCTCAACCCATTGTTGGGTTGAGGGTCCTCTCTGTGAGGGCTTTCTGCCTGTGAAGCCTGTAAGTTTCTGTGGAGCAATTTTAATTTTTCTGATACTTAATAAAAATGTATGTTAACTAATAAGTTTGTGTGCAGTGTGTTTAGGTGACGGACTTGCAACATTTTCATTTTGAAGCTATCCTCTCGCTGCAATCTGCATCATGCCGACTGAGACTTTAAACAAGACTGAGTAACTTTAGAAAAGAGATAAATGCATTATATTCCTGAGCTTTTAAAAGTTTGGGGAATTTTGATTTTATGAATCAAAAGAATTTGTTTCCTCTCCTTCATTAATGGAAATACACCACAAATGTGTTAGAATAAATTAGAATAAATGTATATAAAAAAATAACAGCAAAATTGAATTTTTTTTTTTTTTTTTACATATCCCATTGTTTCTACTCTCACAACCCTATATCTACAGAGGTGGGATGAAAATCGAACGAAAATAAATTTAAAAGAGCAATTGTTTTTTCCTGTTCTGTAGATGCTTATGAATATTAGATGAGCCTTTAAAATGAGCTGCTGGTTTGATCTCGGTGACACAGTGACCGTGTCAGCTTTAATCCCACACAACACACAGAGCTCCACTAACACACTGACAAAAAGCCATATGGTGAGGAAATCAGATTCAGCCAGAGAGACAGACAGGCAGTCAGTAGGTCAGACAGGTGAGGAGACTGTGGTGCAGTGGGCTACAGCAGGTATGTGGCCAGATGGCACGCCATGTTTGTGTTTGGTACTGACAAATTGTTTACATCCTTCTGGAAGCTGATCGAGCTTTTTTCCTCATAAGGCCCTGGTGATGAATTCAGATTTAATGCAATTCTTATCACTCCTTTAGCTTTAGTCCTCTTTCCTTAGGTATTTTTAAAGAAAAGATAAATTATGTCCTGTGTTTCAGCTTTTTTTTTTTTTTTTTTTTTTTTTGGGGGGGGGGGGGGGGGGGGGTGTCACTTCTTTAGCCCTCAATCTTTTTTATTAGGAGTTGGGTCACTTCATTCATGATGCCATTGCAGGAAAGATGTGGGACCAGGAGGCGTTTTTATTTTTGGGGGCATCATTAGTTGCTACTGCTGCCTCACAACATGACTCCAACAACTGTATTAATTTATGCTTCTGGAATAATCAAAGATGGTATCATTACATACATGTGTCTGGTCTTCATAACATTAAACGTTTTTTTATTTTATTTTAAACAATATGACTTTTAATATATTAGTGTAAAAACTTCCATGCTGTTTTCAATGTTTTCATTTTAATTTATTATTAAATAGAGTCCATCATTGTGAGATTGAATCTCACGATTTCCTGCTGTTTTATGAAGAAAATACATTGTAATGCAGTGTTTCCGTAAAAGTACAAAAAAAAAAAAAAAATCCACTGTAATGCAGTGCAACTACAGATTTATTAGTACATTTTAGTTCAACCAATTTGACTATCATTAGCAAGGATTCTCACTATAACTCCGAAGGAGCTGCATAGATTCACTGCTCAGGTGGAATGATCTGTTGACAGAATAACTCTTTGGTCATACACTCACAAATATGACATATTTTGAAAGACTGGTAAGAAAAAAAACTGTTTTATTCGACTGCTACAAGAAGACTTCCATGCTGTAAGATAAAACTGAGTTTTTTTTTGTCAGTCTTTCTAAATAGGTCAGACTGGCAAGAAAAAGCTCAGTTTTATCAGACAGACATAAAAAGACTTATGTTTCTGTGCTGGGGGATCAGCAAACCTGCTCGGATCTCGCCTTCATTCCAAACGATAGGGGTAATTAAAAAACTAACATTCCAACATTCCCTGAACGCACAACCGCCAGGGGCAAACATGGTGGAGGCAGCAGCATGCTGTGGAACAGAGAAGCTGCAGAAAATTGGGAGGATGAGATATATTGTGTAGGAATGGCTTAATAAAAGTTCAAACCTTAATTATTTGAGTTACATGTGCAAAGCTGGAACAGACACACCTTGTTATGGACGAATTAGAGTTGATCTATCACATTATATCATTATCACATCAAACTTTGTTGTTGTATTGTGTCAACATTTAAAATGCATTTACAAGGTGATACTTCTCTGTTGAAACTCTCAATATAGCTTTAAAGTGGTGTTCATTTTATGGTTTAAAGCCTACTTTAAGCTTACCATTTCATAATGCAAAGTTTTAAAAAGAAAAGATAAAAGATGGATGTAATGCTAAAACTCCGGGTATCTCCTGTCTGATCACAGGTCACCTGCAGCAGGTGGACATGTGCAGCTTCTCGTCTAACGGCCAGCTCGTGCGTTTCGGATTCTCTGCCATGTTTGGTTTTGGTGGCCGCAGCTTAGCCCGGGCAGAGAAGAAGAGGTGGATGCCATCGTCACGGCGACGAGAGTACGCTTTGGTGAAGACGTTGGCCAGGCTCAGGTAACTTTATATATATATATATATATATATATATATATATATATATATATATATATATATATATATATATATATATATATATATATATATATATATATATATATATATATATATATATATATATATATATATATATATATATATATATATATATATATATATATATATATATATATATATATATATATATATATATATATATATATATATATATATATATATATGTGTGTGTGTATGTATATTTTATTTTTTTTTCGTACCTTACAGGCATTGAGATGTTTCCTTTTTATTCTGTTTTCAAAACTCTACTTGAGCTTTCATATATTCATGGTTCATCTGTTACATTTCACAATGAATCATTAGAAATGTGCTACATGTTAACATTCAACGCTCATTTAGTTGAAAGCATATCTGATTTCTTTTTCTGTTTCTGTCTCTATCAGACCAGAAGATTGTCAGCTGTCATTTCTACCTGCAAAAAGCTCAAACAGGAGTTTTTCTGCACACCGGTGAGAAACATATTAAGTCTGTATTGTGCTGTAGAAGTAGTGACGTTTCCTGGGAGTTAACACAGGCAATTATAGGGGAATTAAGCTGATTTTAGAGAAACGTACCATAACCCTGACTGCTGATCATAATATTACTGGATTTAATCATTTTAGTGTTTAAAAAAATGCTAACTTAAATTAATTGCTTCAATTGGTAATGAGTAATTGAATCAAGTTGAGCCAACTTTATTTATTAAGTTTTTATTTCACATCTTTCTTTTTTTTAGAATATGACCATCTGTATAAAATGCATAAACTGTGCATCTTCTTCAAAGCAGGAACATATGAAGTGAGATGAATATTTTAAAGATGCTATTATAAAGCATTTCATTATTATTTATTTTCTGCAGTAGTATTTACACTCTATCTACTCCTACTTTTCAAAGGTAAAATGAAACTGTCAACACTGGGTGGCGCTGTTTACAACGAGGATATGATGCAATTTCCCAACTTTACTGCTTATCCCTAATCACTGGTCAAACTGACTTAATTTGACCAATCATTTTTAAAAACTGTTTACTAAGTATCCAGAAAAATGGTAAACTCTGTTGATAGATGTTAAAGTGATGTAAAATGATTAAATTTGGGGTAAAGAGTGATCATAAAGAAAAGAAAAAGTGGTTTTATTGGGTTTCTCTTAACTGTTTTTCCTTCTCACAGAGACCAGGGCAAAGATCAAACAAAGAAGCCAGACTCAGGTTAGTGCAGCACCATTTTTTTTTTTGCAAGGGTAAATGTGAACTGAAAACCAGAGTTGGTTTAATGTGCTACGACGTTTAACAAGGCCATCTTTACTTTGGCGTGATGTGCTTGGTCTATATAGAGATGGAGGAGTCTTGGATAACCAATCAGGGGTTGTACCTAAGCATCAGCATCATGTCTATCCCCTGCCTGAGTCCACATGCACCTCAGGGATTGGCGCCAAACACCAGGTACACCACAACTACTCTAAGACAACCTCAGGATGTTTCTGCTTCTAATGGCTCTCTTTTAAGTTCCTGTGTTTGTTACAGTTTAGACAACGGCAGCGCCTCACTGATCGCAGTAGGTAATGCTTCCAGGTCAGAGTTCATCAAGCACCTCAAGAGGTACAGCAGCTCTAGCGGACAGGTGAGGTAGCATCAACTATCCACAACACACACCAAAAATGTAATCATTAGGATCTATGTATGCCCTTATTAAGTACTTTAGGCTTTCAACATCTAATGAAAACCCTTTCCAAATCAATGATTCCTTCTCTGCTGAATTTGATTTATTCTCAGAATCATTAAACTTGTGTAACAGTATTTTCAGGGTTTGTTAAAAAACAAAAATGGTTTCTATCACATTTAATGACATACTAACTTCATTGCAATTAGGAAACAGCATAGATACAATCCATTTTATTTTATCTCTATAGAATATAAGAAAAGAATCATAAATGTCTGAGTAATTACATTAAAACAATCTTACTTGATCCCATGTTAGTGTGCAAATGCTTTGTCTGCATCCATAAAGATCTAACTCTCTTGTCTGAAGTGGCTCAAACATCCTACTTTAAGGTTAATGGTGCTTTTAAATATAATCACATTTATAGACTGTGACACTGCACAAAATTGAAATCTTAAAATAAGTGCGTTTTGTCTTAAATTGAGGAGGTAAGTGAGGCACTGCCAGTGGAAAATAACTGCATTGTCTTATTTCCAGTATATATTATCTGATTATTTTATATTAAAAGTAAAAATATTAATTGGATTGGCAAATCATCTTATTTACCTAGTTAAATTAAGGGTGTATGCAATTAAGTTAAGAATTATTAACTTATTTTTAGATTGTTTTTGCAGAATAGAAAACTAAAATGTGATATAATGGCAATTAAAGTCTGCAGAAAAAAATAAATCCTAATTTCAGATTTTAAAATCCGACATTTGAAATTTAGTCCAGAGGTTTTGATTTTATTTTGAAGTCTAATGATGAAAAAGTGCTTAATTCAAACCAGTAGTATAAAACAGAACAGGATCCAGTCAGGAGCCAACCTTTTATCAGTCAGTGACCACATAAAGCTCAACCTTTTGCTCTGGAAAAACAACACAGTTACATGCAGATTAGCCTGATTTAGCCTGGCTTGAGAGACTCAATGTTAACCCACTTTCTAAATATACTGACCCTGTGCCACCGGCCAGCAAATTAAAAAGCACGCTAAACTGAGTGACCTACATTTGGTTAGCCTTCATGCAAAGAGTAAACACATCAGCTTCAGATATACAGGAGGAACGTCTGACACATGAATGTGAGGATTTTCAAACCAGATTGTGTTACACTGTGTTTTCTTCCTTGAACGGGACTTTCTCGGTAAACAGGTTTCCTCAAATGGTTTCCTTACTTGGACAACAGAAATAATTAAAGAAAAATGCTAAGCATCTTTTAATCAGACAAATGGATCCAACGCATTATTCTATTCTGTTCTCATAAACTCTAGACAAAGACACAATAAACCTAAAATCAAAGATTTAAATACGTATGAAATCATGTAAACTTTAAAATGTACATCACATAGAAAGATGTTAGAGTATATCAACACATATAGGCCACGTTCTAAAAAGTGTTTAGTGTCATGCTTTCAATTTAAGATAATTTTATAAGATATTGCAAAAGAATGGAAATAGTGACAAACTTCAACAATTATATCAGAGAAAAAAGGTGTCATTGTCTACATATTTTAGGGTTTAAATGTGCTTAGAGTTTCCATTGCATTTAGGGGGGCAAACAAAGGTTTTTGACCAGGATTTTGTTATAAACTATAATAACGCTTCATCACAGGATCTTTTTTTGTTTTAAATCAGATTTACACACAGATGGAGACTCATTGCTAGTCTCTGCTGCCCCCTGTTGGCACATCACGGCAAGAAACAGATGATAAGTAAATAGGAAGGAATTCAATCACCTCAGCTCAAAAACAAGCTGCTTAAGGGTTTACAAAACTCCTCAGTCTTCCTCAGCTTAGCTCTGACACACAGCAACCTTCTGACTGTCTGTCTGCAGTTCAGCTTCCCTTTTGTGGAGACACACTCAGTGTCAGAGGTGAAGATTCGGCCCCGCTCACTGATTGGCTGGTCTGAGGAGGATAGTGAGGAAGAGGGAGACTCCAAAACTACACCCATCATCCAGTCAGAGCGAGCCGCTTTCCCTTGGAACATTGATGGAGAGCTGGTGGAGATCGCTCATGATGTGATCATCAGGTGGGAATACCCATGTTGTCAGGAATAGAAACCCAAATCACTGCAGGATTCATTAATGTCTTATCTAAATATAGGTTTGTCCTATATTGCCTAATGGGAGATTTATTTAATATTTACATCATATGACTTAGTTACAGGTCCATTAAAAAATGAGAGAAGAAAATACTTTCTGTGTTAAGAGGTTCACCCCAAAGTGTCTCTTTTTTCCCCCTTAAGGTATAGAATGATCCTCATCCAGAATGCATCCACTTTAACATTTCTATCCTTTTCACTTAAATTCATATTAGCCAACCTCATTAAAAGCTAAGCAGAGTAATTCTGGATGCAAAGCATCTTCCAAACTGTTGACACCTCTGATAAAGATCTGAAAATTGTCAATAACCCTGAACATTTTTTTAAATTTTGGAAATGCTTAAAATCAAATGTTTAATGTAAGAATTTAATTGAAGGGAAAATATAACAGATCAAGAAACATTGTATTTTGTGTTTTTGATTAAGAAATTGTTGATTAATCAACTCTTCCCTACCATTACTTGGCAAAAAAAGGATCAAATTGGAATCACACAAAGTTTAAAACTGTATGGATAGCAGAGGATCTTCATCAGCATAAAACACAAAGATCAAATTTCATTTATTCAAGCCTCAAAATGAGAGACAAGTGAACAATGTCATTTAAATAAGGCATTTCTGTTTTTCCTCATTAATATTAGCAACTTTAGCTGTCACTCAAAATTAAATCAGACATTAAATAACAAAAACATCAATGTCTCCATTATTGATCTAATTTAAGTAATAGAAAAAAGTTTTTTCTGTTGCTTGACAGATGTTACTTTATCTGTGACGTACATTCAAACCGCCGCCCCCTCTGCTTTTGTCCAGGGTTCATCCGAGACTCATCACTCTGTATGGAGAGGAGGTGGATGAGGCAGAGTCAAGCATCACCTGCAACTGCATCTGAGACCAGCGACTGCTGTGGCACTGCTTTTCATCTTCTGTCACCATGGAAACCAGTCCCACAACAAAAAGGTTTTACTGGCAATGATGTCCTATATAAAGCAGAATAAAACTGTCAGCTATTTAACAGATAAACATTTACAGAAAAAATGGCCCACATCATCATATATCTTCCACCATACCTAATAGTGGCCACCAGTTTATCCCTGAGGCTTTAATAATTATAAAATGAGTTGAATAAGGATTATTTTATGTTTTAACAAATGTTTACAAATACTGTTTGACAATGTTTTATTTGCAGTAATCTTTGTTAGTGTGGGTTTTTAAAGCACCCAGGAAGTATTTGTGTTTTTAAAATACTCAAATTTTTTTTACTGAATATTTCTCAATGGATTCTCTTTTTTGATATTTGATCATTTTTTGTTCATAAATGAAAAAAGCATAGTGTTTAAATAAAAAAAAAAAACTTTTATTTTAATAGAGTATTGAGAAAAGCAGTGAGACGCTCCAGTGCAGAACAAACTTTGATAAAAGGCTAGCACAATAAAAATGTAATACAACATTCAAACACTTGCGTGATGTGTATTTGTGTGATGTGAAAAACAAAGGAAAACGGTTGTTTTAACATGCTGCATTCACAGAATACAAGAAGCTAAAACAGCACTTTAGATACATCAAACTTTTCTAAACACCCTTTTCAGGTAAATATTCATTTCTTTGGCGTAGTCAGAAGGTGATTCGGTTTAACAGCTTTTTTAATAATCATTTTAATTTCAACACATTGTAACTTTTAGAATATTGTATAAGTTAAATTAAGTTAATAAAATCCTTTAAAATGGCTAGGTTATTATTGTTTCTAATAAAGGCTTCATAAGAATAACCATTTTTGTATCTGCAGCTGTTTCATTTGCACACCCTGTGGACTTGCTACAGTTTGTTTACAATAGGAATGATTATTTAGAAGTATTTTTCTTAACAGCATTGTTTGTTTTTTTAACACAGCTGCGAAACAGGAGGTTTTTCTGCATGATTAGTTGTCATTGACACTCTCAAGAAGACTTGCTTCGTGTTAACAAGTCAAATATGTCTGGATTGAAATAATTCGTAATCTAGATGTGCCATTAAGACAGCAGGGCCCCATTTTCCAGCATTTATCTGTGTCCACCTATCGGAGTGCGCTTGTTGTATTGTTTCCCTTTTCCTGCACGCTCCTGCAGCTTGTTTCCTTCAGACGCTTGGACTGCAGTCCAGTGTGTGGCAGCAACTGTTGGACGGTGAGTCTGTGCTCTCTCTCTGCTGACCAGCAGGTAAACTAAAGATGAACCAATCAGAAGCATGGTTCCCATCCCCTGAGATCACCAGAAAAGTCATTTGATTTGGTTCTTCTTCAGTGTTTGCACGCAACAAAGGATGCATCATAACCTTTTTAGCAAAGGTTTGACAGTTTTAGTTCTCCATCCATCCATCCATCCATCCATCCATCCATCCATCCATCCATCCATCCATCCAGTACTGTGGTCTCTTTCAAGACTTTAGGCCAGTCCGTTTTTTTTTTTGTGAAGGCACATTCAATATACCAGTTCAGGTGCGTTCAGGACTCTTTCACCATCATCCATCTTTGCTGCAAAGTTTCTGCACAGCTGAGGTGTAAATTCCACCCGATGTCGATGCTCAGGCGTCCTGGTGAGAGGCAGCAGCCGCTGTTAAATAGAGCTCTCCCTCTTGTTTAGTTTGGGAACATAATCCCAGCTGTCCCTGTTTATTTCCTCCTGCTTCTTGAAGCTTCTCTTAAAGAAGCCAGCCTGGGAATCAGACAAAAAAACAACAGAGTTGTATGCATAAATGCATATCCAAGCAGATTAAATAAATGTATCCTAAATTAAAAAAGGATAACAAGTGATTAATTATTAATTACCTTCCACAAACACCAGATGAGAGCTGCCAGGATGAGAAGTCCCAATACTAAACTGACAACGACGATGAAAATCTTCACAGACATCGAGGGTTTCTGGGTAAAAACTGCCTCCACCACCACCTGGAATATATAACCTTGATTATAACAACTAGAATTTATAAAGCCCTGATTTAAGATCTGGAGCAGTTTTACCTTTTCCACAGGTGGATCTTTTAGTAGGACGGTGTGAGGACCTTCTCTGGGAGATAATAAAGTCGCTGTGCTTTCCACCCGCATTACAGGATGACGACCCTGAGACAAAGCAGGGTTCGTTCAGAACATGTAAACAAGGCTGGTTACATATTATCAAATAAATCTTGACACATTTAACTTTCCAGATATCCAGATATGCAACACTCATTTTCAAATATAATGCATCTTTTTAACATGGTTTGTGTTGCAAATGATTTTCTAAACAAAATCTGAGTTGGGTTGGGTAAAAGGTGCCCTACATTAAAGGCACACTATGCAACATTTTTCAGTTAATTAATGTGTTCCATAACGTTTTGGATGATTAAATGAGTCATTTCAGGTTGAACAAAGGTATTCTCGGCCGCCCTGGTGGTCTGTGGGGGAAAAACCGCACTTGCAACTGCAGGAGCATCGACCCGCACCCACAGGCTCAGAAGTCTCGTGAGAGTCAGTCTTGCTTTACGGCGAGAACTGCTACACGCCCCCAGTAAAAAGCATTCTCGTTGCTAGCACAGTGGCAATCTTTGTGCAGTTATGCCACGTTCACGCAGCAAAAGCAGCAAAATCGCGTCTGCTGCTTCCTTTTTGCTGCTTGTACCAGTTAGTTCTGACGCGCGGCTGAAGCAGCTTTGCTGCTCTGGCTGCGCGGTGCAAAAGTGTGTCTGAGGCGCGTTGGGCGGAGCTTCACTATCCTTTCTCTGCCTTGCAGCTATATTTGCTGTGATCAGTGGGAATAAAGTAGTTTTAATGTGTTTAAGTAAGAAAATACACCTGAAAACGTAATCAGTGCAGTCAGTTCATTCAGATTATTATCCTGCCTTCAATATTTTTTCTGTCGGAGCCGCTCAGACCCCCACATACCAGGGATGCGCCGACAGTATGGATCCCTTCATCAGCAGCGGTTCACCGCGGCAGCTGGTAGGTGTTTTTCATCTAAATAATCCAAACTGCTTATTCTGCCGGCAGATTTCTGCATTTTAAGTTAATTTAGGCGTCAATAAACTGTTTAAGAGGAGTGATCATCAGCGCTGTGTCTCTCTCCCTGCGTTAAACGCACCCGACGCGCTGCTTCAGCTGCTCAGACGTGCTGCGCCTGCTGCTCAAAACGCACCGCGGGACCTTTTGCTGCGCCTTGACGCGCGTCAACCATTGACTTTGCATGTAAACTCGCTGCTTCTGTCGCGCCAGCTACGTCCAGTGTGAACGCAGCATTAGTCATTCGCTGCTAAGCTCAAAACAACCGCGCCTGGCTTGACGGAGAAACCAGGAGAACAGCTGAGCATATTTACGACAGTGCACTTTTACTTTCGCCCTCTGGAGGGAGCCTCACTGGAAAATCAACACCGGTTGCATAGTGTACCTTTAAGGAATGTCAATCCAACATGTCATTCTAACATTTTTGGCCTAATGTTGTTTTACTGTAGTGTCGACAAACATTACCGGAGCTTGGAGCAGCACAGCAGGGTTCAGGCTGATCTCCAGCTGGATGGTAGCGTCTCTCCCTGCCTCCAGGTTACCGAGACGACACACCAGCTGCTCACACAGATGATCTCTGCGGCCACAGTACTGCACAAAAACAAATGTAAAACATTTAAATCCTGTCTGACAATTTAGTCGTCCGGCTAAAGTGACAATATGTAGAAGTGGCCCTTAACCAGAATCTACCAATTTTCAGCTTCATCTGTTCCAATAGGTGATCTTTTAGTTAAAGCACCGTTCCTTCTACAGTGTTTACGTTGTTACTGAAGGATGAGTCTGTGTTCGTTATTTCCATTATTATTGAGGTAATAAACATTAAAGTGATGTGAGACACAGAAACAAGAATTTTCATTAACGTGTTAGAATGTGTCTGTAATAAATTCACAGCATGAGAGAAAAATGTTGAATTGATGCCAAGATGAATAATAAAAAACAATGCAAAGCATTTTGTTTTAGTTTGCAGTTTTTTCATGTAAACTGACGACAGAAATAAACCCAGAAGTCCGGTTAAAATTGCATAACTTTCCAAGTTTTAAGCTGCAAACGTTACTTTAGCTTCCTAAAAAACGCTGTTTCATTCTCTTTTCAAAAATAGTGTAGTTTTTGCAAATCAGGTCTTAATAAAAGTTTACAGAATTCCATATCATGCCAAATTACAGCTATTAAAGACAATGGAATCAGCTGAAATGGAATCAGCAGCTTTTCTTTAATTCCACTGTATAGAGTCGAGCTGTCATTTTGCAGTTGTGACTTACCATTGTGCGGGTGCTGGTGGGAGAGAAGAAGAACATCAGCTGTTTGATGAACGAAGTTTGAGGAACATTACAGTCCTCTTCAACCAGAACCGTTTTGTCACTTATTGAGCACGAACCATGTGATGACTGAAAAAACAAAGAAGTAAATATTTTGTTAAGATGTCAGCAGGGTTTATTTCCACAGTCTACATGAGGAATGATTGAAACGTTATTTCTATCATTCCACAGGCCTACCTTCAGGTCGATGACCTGCAGCAATCGGTGTAGGTGGGGTGCGAGGATTTTTGGCACAGCAATCTGCACCACAGTATTTATCGCCTTGCTGGGACCAGAGTTTATCACCTGCACAAAAGAGGATTCAGGTTTATTTTGATTTGGTTACATTACCAAATATGAAAAGAAGAAAGTAAAAATACAAGTTAATATGATTCTGGTGTTATAGATTAACCTTAAATATATATTCCTGTATTAGAAAAACAATTTCCCTTTATAATATATTAAAACAGTTCCCAACCTCAGTGTGCCTTTCATTCTGAACACACATGTGAACCTACCTTGTATGTGTAGTTGAATTTTTCAGGGTAGCAGTCAGCTGGAATTAAGTCTTCGTCTCCGAACACAAAAGAAGTTGGGGTCACAAAACTGCAACGGTAAAGACAATTAGTCCCACTATAGTGGCAGCTAGCATATATAACGCTTTTCATTCTGTATATTTATTCTTTCTATAAACTGTAATATAAAGTTAATAAATTAGTATTGGTAGAGCTGACTGACCCGTGGATGCTGACGCTGACTCCATATTTCAAGGGAAGAACAAGTGTGAGGCTGTTATCTTGGAGGAAGTTCTCCATCTCATAGTTGGCGCTGCATGGTGAAAAAAATAACATGACATTTAATGCATCTTAGTCTATAAACTTATGACAATCTAGTCTTAGAGTTGAACTTAGGGGATAAAAATACGGTCTGGTTGTCTTGTAGAAAAAAGGCTGGCGGTCGTTACCTGCTGGTGTTGATGTGGATGTTAATGTCACCAGGCGTGCTGTTCTGATTGACATCGAACAGAAAACTGATATTTATCTGTAAAAAAAGAAAAAACAAGGACACTAAATGGTTACAAAAACACAAGCCAAATTCTTTAACCCTGTCAAACATGAACCACAAAAAGAAGTATTTTTTTAAACTAGAGTCTTAACAGAAAATTGTGTCAATTGCAAAAAGAATCTTAAGTATCTTTAGTGATACATCAGCATTTTCTGTTCACTACATGCATCTGATTGTAAACATCAGTTTTTCTTTTAATAAAAACTAGTATCACATTGATTACAACTCATGAATCTACAGTAATGATAGACTTAGCCTACAGGCTTAAATTATTATTTTACAGTCATTTTTTACAGTCGCCCCATATTTAATTCTTAATATGGGGTGGGTTCTTTGTGCATGGAATTTGCATGTTCTCCCTGAGCATAAGTTGGTTTTCTTCGGGTACTGCGGCTTCCTCCCACAGTCCAAAAACATAACTGTTAGGTTAATTGGTTTCTCTAAATTCTCTGTAGGTGTGTGAGAATTGTAGCTTGTCCTGTTTGTCTCTGTGTTGCCCTGCGTTAGGCTGGCGTCCTGTCCAGGATGACCCCGCCTCTCGCCTGTAGACAGCTAGAGATAGGCACCAGAACCCCTCGACCCCAGCAGGGATAAGCGTGACGAAAAATTGATAAATGGATTGAATTCGTATCATGTTAAAAGGATTTTTCCACTATATGTTTAACTTCAACTGATAACCTGTTCATTATTTGCTCTGATAATGAACCAGGCTTAGAAAGTCTCTCAGTTTGAAATCTGCTAGATGTTCTTATGGATGATAAAGGTACATCTTGCCAGATATTTATACCACTTGACATATAATTGTTTACTGCATTTTACAGGGATTTATGCTGTGGCTCAACACACAGTATTGTATAATTGTGAAATTAAAGGAAAATGTTGCAAGTTCTTTTTTTTTTTTCTTTACAAATAAATATGATAGGACTGGTGTATATTTGTATTCATACTCTCCGAGTTAATACGAATGAAGTACAGCTCGATGCTGAAAATATATTTCTGTGAACTGGACAAAGACTTTTAATTATTACATGTTTTCTCCATTTTGCAATGATACTCTACCAAACAGAAGAAATAAAATACAACTCATGTTTTCAGCAGAAATGCAAGGAAATGTGAAACAGTGTAAAGGAGTGTGAATATTTTTTGGAATGCACATTGCTAGCTGAGCATGCACTCCCATCAGTGCTGCATGGATCCAAACAGTAAATAATTACCTGGGAGCTGGCTGGCAGGATGAGGCTGGTGATGCCGCAGTCGATGCTCACGTCTGTGGCGTTCGCCTTCTCTGTGACGTCACAACTAATCACGTTGTCCTGCTGCTCATACAGAGATGGATAAGGGTTCTTTATTTGGTTTAATACAGACTAAAGTGTTAAATTGCAGAATTAATAAACCATGAAACTCTGACTTGAGTTCCCTGGTTTCAGCGAAAGCAATTACATCTTCCAATGTGGTTCAAAAGGAACCGAGGAAACCTCAGGAATTAACAAGAATTTAAAACCAAACCAAACAGTCATTTCTTCCTCCTTTTGTGAAGCGTAAACTCACATTATTCAACACTTTGATGAAGTGGATGATGTTTGGGAATCTCAATGTCATTCGTGGCAGGAAGGCGTCATCTCCGGCGTTCAGCAGAGAGGTTTTCAGGATGATTTGTCCAGAGCCGAGAGCAAAAAAACTCTGTTGTCTGTAAATGAACCACAAGTTCGACATTTTATCCTTTGACACTATATAAAATCTGTCTGTAGGGGCACTGATGTACATACTGTTGTGGCTTCATCTTAAATCTCTTTCCTATTCTTTTGTCTCCTCTGTGAGTCTTTTAATCTGCTGCTAACCTTCACCATTTTTGACAGCAGCTATTGATGGGAATCCCCTTTTCAAACTCTTGAATATCTGCAACAATCTTGACATTTGGTCAGATGCAAGCTTGTGTTTTTATTATTATTGGGAGCGATTTATCTTATCAAAGTTCATGCTATTGGGGGGGAGTCAGTGACCTTAAATGTGCCATTATAGTGGTGACAGATATTCTGACAGAAAATCTGATAGAAGGCACTGAGAAAATGATTAACTATCTAGTAAGCAGCAGATGGGTTGATAAAAATGGCTCAGGTAGGAGGAGATGGGCTGAGTTCCTGTTACTGTGGAGGTTCAAGGCTTCCTTTGAAGCAGCAGCATAGACCACACCTTGTTTTTCTCCTGTCGGCTAAGGACAATAAACTAAGGCTACAGCTCAGCTCATTCAAACCTAAACATGAACAGATCAGCCAAATTTTGCCGGGTCCAAGGAGTCTCTATTTGAGCCTGTGGATGGATCAGAATTAGCTGTAGATTTAACATAGAAGCACTGATCCATCCCACCTGGGATCGCTGGTTCAGGTTGCTGTAAAATACCATTTTTAAACAACTGAACTTTTAATAAACACCCCTTTAAGACCACAGGGTAACCACCGTCTGATGGTTACTTCCAACATGCAATCAAATCATCTCAATCTGGTTTCTTCAACATGATAATAAACCACTGTACTCCCCTGATCTCTGCAGTCAGCAGATCCAATGCTAAGAGAGCACCAACAACTTCAAATAAAATCTCTGAGAGATTATTACTAACACCGTGTTTAATTCACACTTCTGGGATGCAATCCGATACGAACAGGTCGGACCTAAAAAGGTGACCAATGGCTATATATACTTTACTGTATATATAGATCTTTTCCTGAACCACAATCTATAAATAAAAGCAACGTGATGTAAAAGCAAAGTGATGTAATGGATTCGTCCTGTTGCTAATTACCGTCATGTGTTCAGAGGGGGAAAAAGTCCCTGTTTTTGTGTTATTGGAGAGCTGAAAGGCTCATTTTGTTGGCCTTGTTCATAAAGCACAGCACAGCTGACCCACTGCAGTGACCTGTGAGGCTTTTTCACTATCAATCTAAAATAAGGTTGTGGTTTTAGTTCACTTCAACATATCTGTTTCTGTTTGATTTACACAGAAAACCTGTTGTGCACGCTCTGCATGTATGTATGTGTGTGTTTCCTTACCCCGGTAGCACCAGTTCACTTGAAAGCTGCATGTTGGTTGAACAGTTCACCAAAGAGCAGAAGCGTGCGAACTGAGTCTGACACAGAGAGAGAAGCATGCTGTTTATGACACCAGTAACAATGAATGAATGCAGAAGTCAGAGCAACTTCACCGAGCATCTTCCAAACAGCTACTGCGACCCCTGACCCCGAAGCTACAGACGATTAATAATAATGATCTCATGACTCACTCCAGCTGTGAAGTCCTCTTTCTTAACTGTTTTTTTTTTTTGTGCTCTGTGTTTGCTAGTCAAGGAGAAGTAAAGTAGAAACACAGGAGCAGGATGTTAGCTAATGTGCTGCAGGCACTGCAGCTGTGAACACATCTGGGTAAGCAGCAGGGTATACTCTTAGGTATCTGACTTTAAAGCAGCTGTTTTCTCAACTTTAAATCCAGTTTATTAATTAACTGAGATGACGGCATTTTAAATTACTTCTATTCCATGAAAAATAAAAAATCCTGACATATTTCTTTGCATATAAAAAGAAATTCTGAAGGTTTGTGCCATAACAAAGACAGCTTTGCTCCTTTGAGGCTACAAGAAATAAGGAATCTATCTCTATGTTGATTAAACTTTGAAGAATCTAAACTTTTTTATTTATGTATTGTAGTCAACACGTGGACTTCACTTTAATCATAAAGAAGCGGTTCATTACTAGTGCATTACTAGTGCATTTTTATTGTGGAATCTAACTTTGTAAAAATAAATTACCCATATTAAAATAATGCTAATCAAATAGTAGCTGTATAAATATCATAATTTTAACCAGTTTAGTGTAAGCAGGAGAGATTAAATATTTTTTACCATCATTAAGAAAATATTGGGGCTTTTATTCCAAATAGTACTTATAACTTTTGTTTTATCCCAAACTGAGTCCATATTAAACCACTGTAATCGCTCCTTTAAAGTATATAATTATGCTAATCCAGTTTGGGTTACTTTACACTATTACAGATAAAATAGATGAGTTTCTGTTTGACATATGTTGGTACCTGGTTGGTGACGGTGTTACGATCCCCTGTGCTCTGCTGCAGAATTGGTTTCAATGGAGGGAAGGCTTTGGAGGTGCTTCTGTGGCTGATTTTTTCTTTGAGCTGGAAGGAAACTTCAAACTGAATAGGGGTGTAAATGTCTTTAACATCTTTCTGGAAGTGGGAAAAAAAAGAAAAAAAGGGAAAAATTGAAAAATTCAAACTAATTGCTAATCCTGTGGGTAAACTGTATGATATATTTTTTTCCTCTATTGAATTATTGTGTCCCACCCTTTGGTAAACAACATGTGTTACACAGGTGTGGTGGCCAGGCCGTGCCTTCAAATGACCCCTCGTGCTGTTCGATGATCCATTACCGTGGAAATAGAAACGGTGAGGGAAGGATGGTTTATGGAGGATGTCGGAGGTCAAATTATACTGAAGCTCTGGGGAGAGAAAAGCATCTTCCACATAAGTAAGTCATGGCTAAAAGTTAAATAGATTTAACTATTAAACCTTCAAGCAGAGTGTATGTTTATAATTTATATAAAATATAAAATAAATCGAAAAAATGAGTCGAGAACAACAATTTACACACTTTTCTTAGCATTAGAATTCAATGTACCTATTGCCCCTTTAAAATGTTTAGATGTAACATGGAAGCAGATCGTAATGTTGAGGCAGACTGTCGGATTACTGGGAGCTTGACATAGCGCCGCCTGCTGGTCCACCTGCTCCGGTAGAATCAGAGTAGCTTTCACTTGAATCACTGGGCGGGTCCTATGGGGTGCAACAGAAGAAACTCTAACGACTGAAAGCTACTTGAAAAACAGAATCACAACATTCTCCTGTTGTCTTTAGGAGATAATCATTATATATGCATATAGATAGATTTAACTATATTTATATATATATATATATATATATATATATATATATATATACATATAAAATATTCCCTTTCTATACACCTATGTGTGGATGCATCATTATGACTGGAAAATGTTTTGTTTAGACAGAAAAAAAACATTATTCATTTACCTGAGAACCACAGCAGAGTCTGAGAGGAATGCTCCCACAGCCACATCTTTAGAGACACAGTTAAACCACATTCAACACTGATCCAGTGAGAACAACATAGAAATATCCAGAAGATCCTAAGTCCTTTTACCTTTGTAGCCGTTGTCATCGATATCAATCCCAGAGTTAAGTGACTGCCCAAACATCCTAAGGTCATGACCCAAGGAGGACCCTGAAATCCTCTGAACATGCACAGTGTGGAAATCAAGATTAAAATGCACTGTTAAAACTAAAATTACATCTTGACCCAATACTGTGTATTTAACTAAGCAAAATGGTTACGCCATCACGTCCAAACTGCTTGCAGACGTTCACACCACTGCAGTGGAGATTGTACCTGTGATGGCGTTTGTGAAATGCCTTCCTTCCTGCCATTGTAGATGTAGACGGCTCCTTTGAGTTCGTCTTCCTGTGGAGCGCCAACGGCCACATCTACAACCAAACACACAAGCTGTTTTCACTACATCTGTGAGAACTTCTTTCACACCTTTTTTTCTTTCTTTGAATTCAAAAAATGTTGCATCTGGTTTTAGACTAAAAAGACAAGATATTGTATGTCTTTGTGATGTGTGGTTTTATTTTTCGACCAACTAGACCTCCAGTCGGCTAAAGAAAGAGATAACCTGGTAAACTACTTAAATAGATTAAAGTTTGTTGAAATGTGAAGAAATGGGAAAAAGCTTAAGCAGTGTGAATCTATGCAAATTTCTGTCTGTTAGTATTTAACCTTAGTTAAATAAAGTCAAATTCTCAGTCATCTCAGTTGACACCTCTCACCTCCTGCACCAGACTGTAGAGGAGCTTAGCGGCTCTTTTACTAAAAGACTTGTACACCCTGTTTGTAAAAAGGAGCGGTACCACAGGTAATTTATCCTTGCTGCCATCAGACTCTATAATGCGGCACTATAACGGCAATAACTTGGTCACTTACTAATATGCAATTACTATTTAATACCCCATGCAATAACCTGTTAATATATTTGATAAATAATTATATATAAAAAATACCCATCTATATAAATACCCATTTGATACCGTGGGCAATAACCTTGTATAATAATCCTGTTAAATAAGAGACTTCAGCTGTGATATATACATATATATACGATTTTTGGCCCTGGCATTTTACCATCTACACTGACCCACTTATTTGAACATAAATTCACCAAAAATAAGAGGAACATCATAGATTGGTTTAAAAAAAGCAATTTAGTTTTATTATAATTTAATTTGTTGAAGGGATTTTACATTTTGGTGAAATAGAAAATTACACCATATGCCAACTGTCACAAGGATGTGCATATTTATATATATATATATATATATATATATATATATATATATATATATATATATATATATATATATATATATATATAAAGTATATAAAGGTGCATAGGGTATATACCATATATACAGTGTGTCCACATATATATATGTGGACACACTGTATATATGGTATATACCCTATGCACCTTTTCCTCCTTTTCGGCCCCTTCTTCTGTTTGACTATTTTCTCCACTGTGAGATCAATAAAGTCAATCAATCAATCAATCAATCAATCTGGATGATGGCAGCCAGAACACGGGCTTAAATTGGAAGGCATATTGCCGGTTATTTTCTCAAATCTTTCACCACTGTATTTAAGCAGCATAGGGGTCACAACTACAGAGCAACGAAATTCACTCTCTCCATTTAACCCATCCCCTTGGGGAGCAGTGATCTGCCATTGTGCAGAACCCCGGGAGCACGGTGGGGTTAAGGCAAGGCAAGGCAAGGCAAATTTATTTGTATAGCACAATTCAGTACAAAGACAATGCAAAGTGCTTTACATGATTAGGGTCTTGCTCAGGGACCCAGAGTGGCATCCGTTAGAGTGGGGCTTGAACTCAGAACCTCGGGATACCAAGCGCAATGCCCTAAGCACTAGGCCGCCACTCCCCAAAGCTTGGTACGAACAGAGAAAATTAACAATGACTCCTGGAAAGGTGTTGAAACATCTGCAAAAAAATATGAGCGGAAGTCTGGTTGCCTTTTAGTTTTAGCCTGTTTTGTGGTATAACTAGAAAACACACATGTGCTCATCACAGTCGCTTACCTCAAAGGTCACTGTCTTGATTTACTCTGACATGTGAAATGCCTAAAAACACAACTTATCTGCAGTTTTAGCTGCAACTCATATGAATATCAACAGTAGTTTAAACCTAACTGAATGTTTGGTACCTAGAAGGCCCCACATGTCAGTGGTGAAATGTATACGTCTCCACAACGTGAGGAATACAAGCACTCACACGTAGCTTTTTATCTCACAGTGGCAGATTACAGGGCTTGTTCGCTTACAGGGTAGCAACAGTTTGTCATTACAGCTTAATGAACTTAATAACACACTCCACCCCTCACAAACACACCGCACACACAGATGGTGAGGGGCCTTGCTTGTATATGTGTGTGTAGGAGCGATGTGTTAAAGGCAGGATGACGCTCTGTTATCGGAAAGTGACAACAGGCGCTGAGGGGCTGGGCTGTGGTCCTTGGGTTGTTTAGCCCAGCATGCCACAGAGCTACAGTGGTGGTATTTGATAAAGTAGCAGAGAGGCGGGAGATCTAAGCAGACGGGAGAAAATCAGCTCTTAGCTCTGCCTAATTACAACTGCTGAGGTGCCTTGGAGCAAAATCAATCCTCCTACAGCTTCTTCTCCTTTTATCATCCACATTTCAGTGGATGTTAAAAGGACCGTCAAATTATTAGAGCAAATAGTCTTTTTTTGCTTGATTGGTTGATAGTAAGAAAAGTAGCTATATTAACTTCAACAAACAACATAAAATTCTGCAGTGTGAAGCAAAAATATTACAGTTTCAGCTAGAGATGTAGGGGGTTCCTACCTGGATAACCATCATCGTCCAGGTCTCCAAGTTCAGCGATGGTCTGTCCGAACCGGGCCGCGTAAGCATCGTTGCCCATCAGCGTAAAATCCATCTCCTTCAGATTAGCCTGTGAGAGAACTTTGCATAATTAGGGTTTATGGATGGATGGATGGATGGATGGATGGATGGATGGATGGATGGATGGATGGATGGATGGATGGATGGATGGATGGATGGATCTTCGTACCTTTCCCTCATTGATGTAAACATGCACCCTCCCTTCTTCCCTGGAGGTCCCCGTTGCCATGGGGGCTCCAACCAGCAGGTCTGACAAACCATCAGCATTCAGATCCACCACACAAACACTGGAGCCGAAATAAGATCCCAGCTGGAAAGAGACTAATCTTTTAGATAAAAGAAAGCATTGCTGTCACTAAAGGTTTTAAAATGTTAAAAGGAAAAAGTCTCACTTCTTTTCCTGTAACGGATGAAACCATTTCCATCATGTTATCGTTGCCTATTGAGAAGATGAAGACCTGAAATGTGTAAACACACATTGACTGCATTTAACCGTCAATACTGCTGACAATATCAATAAAACCGAACTTAATCAGTGACACAAACAATAAAAGATGGAATTAGGGTTAAATACCTGAGGTAAAGCTGTAGATATAAATTTCCTGTGGTCCTACCTTGCCCTTCTGACTGAACTGCGGAGCTCCACCCACCACCTCCATAGATGAGGGACTCAGGAAGTGACCAGCTCCAACAGCGTAACCTGAAGCACCAAGAAACGTTATTATTAATGCAATGTTCACTAAAGTCTGAGAACATAGACTGAGCGTTTGTATTCATAGCCGAATGGGGATATAACACCTGTTTAATTTAGTCAATGGCAACATATAGTTACTTTAAAATGATCATTTAGAGGTTTTAATTGCAATAACCAGTTCAGCAACACCACTGTGGTGTAGATTTATTTTAAGGTCTGTTAAATGATCTCAAGTTTTGTTTTTGAAGCTTGTAAAGGAAGGAAATGAAGCGGTGCAAACCAACTCTTTAAAGCTAGCTGCCTTCCACTGCTGCTGCAGCCTCCCCGCCCCCACCCACCTCCTTCCAGGCGGTGAAACAGTTTCATTACGTTCCACAGTTTGATAAGTTGAGGTCGGTGTTGAGAGCCACAAGGTTAAACCCCATGCTAAATATCTTCTGTTTTTGGTGTGCACTTGCTAAATAATTTAGTCATCTTCAGAAGGTTCATTCATTTTCAAACCCACACTGAAACCTACAGTGGGTGTATAATTGTGGATCTGTGTTGTGTTTGTGAATAAATCCTACAATGTAGGTTTGTTTGATCTGAGTAAAAGGCCCCGTTGCAACAATTAGCATAATCCCTCCTTTGTTGTATCGGCAGATAAAGAGATGGTTATGATGCAACAGCTGTGATGAGATAACAAGGCCTCCTACCTAACATTGCAGATGTTTCACCAATTCTAAGTTTCGAAAATGACTTAGACATAAAGTGAAATATACAAAATGTCTTATAAAAATGTCTAAAAAGGCTTGAAGTTATTAAATATCAAACTTTAACTCTAAAGTTACATTTTAATCTTCAGACAAAGTGAACTGGACACTTTAATGTGACATAAGGTGGATAAATTGTAATATTTGTCAGATTTTAAAATAACGTTTCAGCAGATGTTAAACATGCTTTTATTTAAGCCGACCTTTCCATATGAAAAAGCTTTTTGTTTTTTTTAATCCAATGTAATATTCAATTCAGAAGAAAATGTTCATTAACTGTAAGCAGGAAATTACCATTTTTTACAGAGATACAGACTATCTAGATTCATTTGTTTAGCGAATAAAGTTGATAAAATAAATAAACTTCTGTTTAATATTTACATTTTGTGGACATTGCTGTATATTGTCTATTGTCCAACTAAAAAACAGATTTATTAGAATGAAAAAAAAAACTGCCATAGCCCAGTTTGTGAAGTCCTTCCTCTGGTGATTCAGGGATGGATATTTACTCTTTGCGTTCCCCAAAAAAAGCCCTCTTGATTTTCATGGTTTTGGCAGACGCACAACTACTGGAGCTATTTTTAACTGCACCCACCCAGATAAAAACACAGTTCCATCTGAAGAAGTGTAATCCCAGATAATGAAACTGCCAAAAATTTTTGTGGTTTAATCAGAATCAGTATAATCAAGCACTGCTTGATAGTCGGTGAATGCGTTGGAGCGACACACCCTGGCTTTAATTGATAGTTTTACACCTCTGTACTAATGATTAATAATATATTTTTTTTAATTCTGGAAACAAATGCATTCCTGTTCTGTTGAATCTTATAAGTATAAGTTTTACAATTTGTAAGAAAACATTTGCACGTTTATTCAGTCAATATTTAATACAGCTGGCACAATATGTTGTTAAAATATGATGACATACTATTTTTCTAAACTTAGCATATTGTGAAAATATATTTAACTCTTTATGTTATGGACAGATCCGCTTGATACATCAGATTTGTAAGCAAATGGCTGCTTATCAATTAATCATTAGCTGATCAATAAGATCAATGAGATAAATCTACTTTAGATTAATTCATTAATAAGTGATTTAGATTTCTAATCTATATACTTAAAAAACTCAAAGTATTTTTGTATTTGACCTTAACTTTGGATGCGTTACTCTTTTCTGAAACATTTCATGTGGAAATCATCAACATTTACTATTAAAACAATCAGTTGTCACATCTTGAGAACAGATATGAGTTGGAAAACAGTGAAGTCCATAGGAGCTGGGACTCTCAGCACCTATATGTACATCTTTATTCACATCTTGCAAAGAAAATTAACATTTGGTTTAATAACCCAACATGCAATACATCAGTAAATGATGGATTTCTACATTTCAAGCTTATTATGCAGAACTCTCACTTCAGATACTTTAAGTGTAGAAAAAGTATTTTAAAAAGCCATTATGAGTCAGCCAATGACAAGAAATGTACAATAGATCTTCTGTCCTTGCATATTTTTTCACATTGTGCATATTTTTTCACATTGACACAATAAGTGACAAGACAACAAACCCCCTTCTTTAACACTGCTAAACACTTAAATGTGAAAAGACATGTTACTTTCTGTGTATGGCAGTTTAGAGACGACCTGTTTGCAACAGATGTCAGTTTCTATGTCTACATGTATTACGTGCTGCCAAAAGTGGCAGTAAAAAACCTGCTTTGCAGAGAATGAGCTTTGCAAAACAAATGTCCTTGCATCTAAGTCAGACTATCTAAATTGTTGAGTTTAGTTGAGAACATCACACCTTTCAGACATACATTCTGAGAGGGTAAATGTACCTTTATGGTAAACTACCCATTTTGTCTATGATTTTGTTAAATGTCTGCTTATGACAAATGGATGAGAAGGTAATATATTGTGTGCTAGAAGCTAAAATGATGCCTGCGTCATGCAAATATGGGCGTTTTGAATATGAAGATAAGAAGAAGGAGTTTCTGTGTGAGAGTGGCATGGAAGGAAAAGATGAAACCTCCTTTCTTCATCCGTAAATTAGTATTTGAAAAGTCAAATGAAACATGGCATAGCTCAGTGAAAAATAAATAAGATGCAGTATATCCTCTTACTTTATGAATGTTTCTAACATTTGTAGAAACACATAGGGTGTGATCTTCAAAGATTTTCTTGTATAAAAACACAACCTTGTAGAATGAGCAAAGCTGATCTACAAACCAGCTAAAAATCAAACTGCATGTCTGAAATAAGCTAAACAGCAAGCGCAAACAGTATATAGTGACCAATATAAAAGGCGTATGTTGTGATACATTCTTCAGCAATAGCCCTTAACCACAACATGGAAATAACTGTTGAACAATATTAATAGGGAAAACGACGCATCCGTAGAGAGAGTAATGCAGCTAAACGGAAACAGAAAACACTATGACTGAAATAAAGTGTAACTCACCCCAAAGTATATATCTTTAGTTTGATAAACTGTTTAAATCTGAATCTATGGGGTGCTATTTTAATGTTAATGTTGTGCCTTTTTTTTTTTTTTTTTTACATTTTGCTCAAGCATGTTCGGTTGTGCATCATTTGTCTCAAAAGCATCCTAGTGCTGCTCAGTGTGTTGAATAGTGGCTATTGCAGTTGAGTTTTCCTGTTAGTTGAAATGGTATGTGCTGGTACATGCTTTCTTAATAATAGCCCCAGGTTTGCGTATAAATAAAATTCAGACACTCCATAGTGAGCCATCCTGTCCTATGCTGCCTTAGCACCATCACCTGTAGGCATCACTAGTTCAGCGCCTACAGGCAAGCAGCTCAAACTAAAAACGTTCTACTAAACAAGTTCACATGAATAAAATGAAGTGACATTAAAGCCCAGTTAAAGCACTTTAACCATGCAAAAGTTTGATTTTGTGGTGAATTACGCTTTAGGTAGAAAATGGAGATAAATACAATGGTTAAGAGATTAAATCTGACATAGTTGGCTTCTCTGACTAATCTCTGAAGGGGTTCAGAGGTAGGAGTTGAATAATGTATTGTTATGTTTGTCAATCATATTACTGAGTCCGTATTTAAGTCTTATTCTGTTATATGTTTCATCATTATCATAATTCTTACCTTCAGCTCAAAGTTTGTTTTTATAAATCACAATATTTGCAGGAAAATGAAAAGTTTCCAACCCTGTTTTTTTTTTTTTTTTTGCATAAGGAGGATTTATAAATAAGACCTCAGGCCAATTGATGCTAAACTTCAAAAAGCGTCATGGTTTTTTTTAAGAGCTTTAAATATATTTTGCCAATCATGCGGAACAGAAAATGCATATAGCATTTTGTATAATACTTATTCATAAAAAAAATAAATCCTTTTTGTTCCCAAAAGTGCTGTAATGAAACTGAACCAAATGCAAATGATTACAGTAAAGATACACCAGACTTTGCAATATATCCCCAAAAAATCATAACTGTATCTGAATTTTTTATGGCGTTACTACTCCTTTAAATTGTAAAGATATTAATAAAAGTGCATGCGTCAGAGCACCATGATCCTAATGGTTAAATTCCTGAAATAAATGAAGGTTTACAGAGGCTGTTCAGGATAATTAACAGAATAAAGCTTTACCGAGGTAGCTTCCAAAGCTGACAGCTCCTGTTTCGTCATCAAGATAAACTGACATCGCTCCTGAGGAGGTGTTGTAGGCCAGAACTGAGCCCGTCCAATAAGAAGTTCCTGGTGCTCCCATGATGATCAGATCCTGAGAGAGAAGAATTCTCTGAGTTATCCTTGAATGAAAAACTCAAGATTCGTTGCATATATTAAAATTCAAATTACTGTAGGTTGTAAAAACCAAAAACTTTCCTATAAAGTTCTGTACTTTTAGATTGCTTCTACCTTCTCCTCATTTCAAAGCCACTTTAAAGAACAAGCTGCAAAGACAAGTGAACAACAACGCTTTTCTTTACTTATTAACGTTGTTATTGAGTGAAGAGTTTCACCAAAATGAATTATTTCCAGGATCATTTAGACTGTGAGAGAGGGCAAGTCTGAATGGAGTTAATCTGTTATATCATTTTGAGATTTTAAACCCCCTTAGAGAAAGATTTGAAGATGATAGCAGCTTTTTTTTAACTCAGATAAAAAAATCAGCTACAGAATCCTGATTATTGCATCACTAAATATTACTGGAATGTTGCAGGAAACATGAAGGATTTTAGAGAACATGTCCCCTGTGTGTTACTGACCTGTGTCATGACGTTGGAAATGCCCGCCTGACATGATCCATAATATTCACCGAATTTCCTCTGATGGTCTGTGATTGATAGAAAGAGGTGCTGAGAGGTGAAGGGGAGCAAATAATAGCTGAAAGTATTATCTTTATCGTTGAACAGCTGCTAATTTCACACAGACAAGGTTATAACAGACCTCGCACTGTGACACGTGACCCGACAACTATAGATAAAACACCTGCATTTTACTGTGTTTATATACCTTTGTAGCAAGGAATGAGGTACCCGGAGAAACTCAGGTCACTTGTATATTGATAACAGACCCCATTAGGGAGCTTGTTGTTCTGGCTGTCTTTCCTTGAGTAGAACACGTTCTTCCAGCGGTGAGCACATGCCTGACACACACACACACACACACACACACACACACACAAAGCATAAAACAAACAACATGTGACAACAAAGCTATTAGTCACACACTGACATCAGTGTGCTGTTATTTCTCCAGTGTCACATTTATTGATCTTTTAATTGAGCAACAAAATGATGAGACAGTCGAGACTTTTCTTTGATCGCACCACTGTCAGCTAATGAATGCCTTTGTGGTTTTAAAATTTAGCAATCCGTTCTCCAGTTGTTCCATACTGCTATTTAGAACAATGCAACTGGTTCTGCTGAAGGCTTAGAAACACCGTATCAGGAGGAAACAATTATTAAGAGAGATTCCTGATTCACCACTAATTGTTTCCACATTAAAGCTTTCTTTTTTTTGGATTCTTTAAATAAATGAATGTTGCTTATTTTAGTTTGGGGGTACTTTTAGAGGTGTTACTGTTACTTGAAAGGTCCTAAACAGAACAGTTGACGTTGCCAAACATGGTCAACATCTAGTCTGTGCGTTGAGACATTCTTTGGTTACTTAATGGCTTGGACAAAGACTAGAGGATCAAATGTGCAGAAAATACCAACACTTGTTACTTTTGTTAGTTTTAACAGCCCTGGCAGTTGTTGCAATGATATCAACAATTAAAAAAAAACAGAATAATATATTGTATTATAATATTAATCATATTATTATATTATATTATCAGTTAATCAGGAGGTAAATGTACAAATCGTTACAATAATAATTTCCTGTGGTATACAGGTTGTTTAATATGTGTGTGGAAGCACAGAAGTATAAAAAATGATTTAACAGGAAGCTCTTTTCTACAGTATCCTAGGATTTTTTTTAGGTAAATTTAGGCTGCAAAAGGGTAAGAGAGAGCAAGACTGTCAGTAAATGACTGAAGATTTACTGATGTACATTAACAATAAAAACTTTCCTCTATCATTTAGAACTTTGAGTCTCTGTCTCGAAAATACTGGGACTAAAATATTCCATTATATCATCAGTAAAGTGGAGAAAGAGTCATAAACAGCCAGTATGGGCAGCAGCTATGGAAGAGATGAGGCATTACCAGGATGAGTCCACCATTTTCACTGGATTGTCTTGACAAACTGACGCCCAGCCACTGGTGATCACTCTCAGCTTCACACGTTTTACCACAGCTTGTAACATCTGGACACAAAGAGAGATGGTTTGGTGATGATATACCTGCTGTTTTATCTGTTATTTCCTGCAAGATGACATGTTTCAAATCCCTTTAAATAGAACTCAACTCCATGTTTCTACTGCATTTGCACCATATTCTTCTGACCACTGCTGCACTTTATAAATGGAAATGTTTATTTCACTGCTGTAAGCTGCTCATTCACTGTTGAAAAACTGTATGCATTTACATTTCGTTTTGTATGCACTCTGTGTATGTCTTCAAATGTTAATTTATGTATTCTGATTTTGTCAAGTAACAGTTGCAGAATTCAGTGGGTTTTATTAGTTTCAAGAGAGAAACCATCATCCAAGACAAGAAAGCTATGTGAAGCCGTATCTTTCTCATGATGCTCTTAAAAGGGTTCTTTAGGCTTCTATCTTAATAGAGGAGAAAAAACTTAAAGACTATAGTGGATGACAATTTTATATTATTAAATGGCAAACAAACACTGACCAGCAGGCATAGGGTAGCATGTGCGCCTCTCAGCTGTGATGCTGCAGCGATAAACTGCTCCTGGAGACTGAACCTGCGAACTGGAGGAATTAGCCACTGGAGCACCGACCACCAGCCTGAATGAAAAGAGAAGGACAGGATTTGTATGGGTATTTTATTGTGTGAATAGAGAGCTGTGTGCAACGAATCAAAGGTCTTTTCTTTATTGCCAAGAACAGACTAATTAGTGTGTATAAAGACAGAAGCAGGACACACAGACTTCTTTACAGGAAGCTGACCTATAATGATCATTAAAGTAATTACTATAGGAGTCTAATACATGGAGAAACAGCAAACTACTGTTTTACATGACAGCATGAACAGATACTGTTAGCATCTATTAATGCTTATTAATGATTTTTAAATATCAACCAAATATCAAGAGCAAATAAAAATCAGTGTATTGCAAGCATTGCATTGCACAAAAATGATCTAAAAATAAATTTGAGATTAAAGATATCATAAGTGGATACGTACTTAAGGGTAAATAAACTGAGGATCAACTGGCCTGCAGAGAGGCCAAATAAGAATTTAGAAAATGTAAAATATTTTACAGGTGGAGCAAGAGCCATACCCTAATGAAAAAAAGCTCTATGCTAATACAATAAAGTTAAATATTGGATCACCTATAGATAAGTTTGATTACAACTATGGAGCATTAATGGCAGATTAAGAAAATAAACATAGTTTAAAGCAGACCATTTGTGAGAGTAGTGGCGATGCAGCAGCACAGAGTATCCAAACATTGAGGAGCTGGGGCCGTTGAACACCAGACTGTGCTCCAGATCCAGATTGTAAGCTGCAGCAGGACAGAACAGAACCAGAACCAAGTAAAAGAAGAATCCCACGCAGCCCCCTGATGGCTTCATGTTAGCAGACTACCTGCAGGACAAAAATAGAAGATGATCGGTTTAATTAGATCCTTAAAACTTGTCAAACTTTATTAAAACAACTAGAAGGAGTTCATGTTGTACCCTGATTATATCATCCTGTCCTACTTCCATTTTTACCCATTTACGAAACCATAGTCAGTATATCCGTTTTTCTCATTAAGCATTTTTATGAAAATACCGAAGAACATGAAAATTAACATTCATGTTTGGCAAAATATCTTCATCTAATCTGATTCTGAAGCCTGGTGGGCCATTTTATTTTGTTATATGAAACATCATGACTGCTGGATGAAGCCATAACTTTCAGCGACTGTCCAGCTCTTAGATTATATTGATCGGAATCACAACAGAATATTTCCTTAGAGTAGGCCATGAATAGAGCACAGCAAATTAGTTTAAATCATTAGTTATAACAGTGGGTGCCAATCGTTCATGGCAGCTAAAATATTTGCATGAAACGTCCATTAGATTAATGCTTCATTTTATACTCTAAGAAGTTAAATACAAAGTGACTGAAAACACAAAAGTTTGAAGAAGCGGACACCCATTACAAACCCTGTAAACATTAAATTTAGAGATTTATGTTTTTACTTCTATTTTACACACTATATAGGGTCTTTTTTTAGAAAATTATTAGGTTTAAACATTCCGTAAGATTATATTGTTTGGTTTAAGAGCTGCAAAGAGGACAGATTAAACTTTAATGTCAACATCTTTTAGTTATTACATTGGAGACGGTTAAGGAAGAGGAATGAACCTACAGCTATATGATGAGGTAAACACAGGACACAACTGTTTAGCTTGTTAAACAGCCTATAAAGTGTGATTAATCTTTCTATAATTGAGGTATTGGACTGAGGCACAGTTTTTTTTTGGAAAATACTCAAGATCCGCCTTAGTGGCAAGGCATCCAGGAGGTCAGTGCAATCCCTGCATGACCGGGATCATCTGATGTGAAAAGGAACCTCCAACAGAAGGAGGAAATAAGAGAGGGAGGTTGGAAGGAGCTGTGGTTAACTCCCACCTCTTAAACCTGCTGCTGTGGACAGGGCTGTTCCCACACGGTTCAGCCTGGGGCTCATCTACTGTGTCCCTCACTAAAACATTTAACCCAAAATTCAAGTAAATGTGCACAACTTTTTTAAAATAATAACTTTAAAATCAATTTATGATCAAACATTCATATTTATTTAGCAGAATAACTTAAGTATCAACTTCACAAGCTCTTTATGAAGTCTAAATAGTTTTATGTCTCCTACATGTAGACAGAGGGATGGTTCTACATAAAAAAAAGTTAGTTTAAAGCCATAAGGTCGCAAAATGCTGAACTGTCATTATAATCAACCTCATTCTTAGCTACTCTAATTTAGTTTTAAGCTTCAAAAATCAAATTAAGAATGTGAAAAATCTTAAAGCTTTTTTTTCTGTGCTCCAACTAAAAACCATTGTTTAGGGTTAGAAACATGGAAAAAAAAACCTGTTCTATCTAAATAATGAATATTTAGTACATCTGTTTTTTTTTTCTTTCAATCAACTAGAATTGTGCGGAAAACTACTTAAAGAAAAGCTAAAAGTAAAATGTTCTCGGCTCCAATTCTAATAAAAAAGTACAAAATACAATAATTATTAAAGACATTAACTGAATACATACCACTGACACAGAGAGGCTTTCCCGGGTGAAAAAAACGTTTATTCCGGTTTAGAATGAGTCTTTAGAGTCAAACTGTTTCTTCAATGAGATTCCATCAAACTCCTCCTGTCCGCTGCTCTGACTTGTAGCTGAAATATCCTGTTACTCCTCCCGGCTGCGCACAAAAATAGCCACACACAAAAAAATATTTTACTTATTTAACACAAATAAATAGTTACTGAGAAGAAACCAGTCAGAGCAGAGTTTAAATGAGACTGAGAGCTGTCTGAGAGCCTTTCCTCTCTGTCTCCATGTGTGTAACGGTGCTTCCTGCGGCACCCGCCCAACCAGCGAGACGGGGACAGCGCGCGCCTGTGGGGTTGGATGTTGGGGAGCGCGCGCGTCTAACGGTGTTTCCTCTGTGCTTATCCTCCTAGTAGTGTTAATTGGGGGACTTTAATCACATTTTACCGTCTGAGCGCTCTAGCAGGCCTATTTAACCGATACAAGACAGAGTGGGAAACAACAAACACGTCTGGTTTACACTCAGTGGAATTTTTTTTTTACTCTTAATTTGGTAAAAAAGTAACAAAAAATATAAAAGTAAAGCAGCTTATTTTTAGTCGTGCGGTTTTTTACTTCACGGGGAAGCCCATCAACATGTTCACTCTTGCATAAATTAATCAAATGACTAATTTAATGTGAAACTATTGAACTTTTAGTCCAGAGTGAGCTCAAGTGGTGATAGTCATAAAAAGAGGAGCCTCAAATCAAGTTCCTCTTAAAAGTTGTACTGTATAACTTAAGGTCAGCTTAAATAAAATGCATTCCTAAAAGAATGTCTAAAATGCTTTGCAAGCTCAATTTTATATCTTCTGCAAAATTTGACTGAAAAAACTGATTTAAAGTAGACATACCAGCTTACGTAGGGAATTTTGAAAGTTATTAATGAACAGATACTGAATTAAGAGAAAATGTTAAGTAGTCAACAGGAAAATTATTTCTGTTTTTGCAACATGCAGTTATGGTTTTAAATATTAATGAATTGTATCAATTGTTAAGATTAAGTGCTGTCAACAACAATAAGAAACCATGTATATTACAGTTGCTAAGGCTCTGTTTTGTAAAAAAAAAAATACAGTGTAACATATGAAATAAATGTGTATTTCATTTTTCTAGTCATACTGTTAAAAACGCTTGTCACATGCAAACAGTCACACTCACAACATTCACACATGCATACAGAGATATGCATATCGATAAGCATTTCGGAGATAAGTGCCATGCCTAACCACAAAAATACTTTTTGGCAGTTAAACTCAGTTATTTCTCTTTCCAGATGTCTTCTAATCTTGCGACTATGTGTCACAAGACGTGTTTTGATATCTAAACTTCGGAATTTCTGGACCATCCTGGGCTAATTTTTTTTAATCATTAATATGATAATACTGAAAAATCCGCAAATTGCTCAAACTGACACCAATCTGATTAACTTTCAGCATTCAGAGCTCCCCGGTCAGTAAATCTTTGTCAGGGCAGACAGAGCAGCTGCATAGCTTAGCATTAGATGAATTTATATTAGGTTGTTCCACTGTCTTGTGGAAGAATTGCAAAATAACAAATATTATCTCATAGGTAAGACTAGTTTAGCTGGAGATCAATTGAAACTGCATGTTAGTGTAAAAAGTTTATGAATGCATTTTTTTTTGCTGAGTTTTTACAGCACTAGTGGCATTTTTTTTATGAACAGTATGCTAAAAGTAAAGGTGGTATGATAGAAGGGAAGAGACATGCTTGAAAAGATCACAGGCCAGATTCAAACCCCGTTCGCCCGCATCGTGGACTAAGTCCTCCATACGTGGGTCGTACAGTATGTGCTAACCACTGCACAACCAAATCACACCCCAGGAATGCACATATTTTTAATCATCTGGAGTTTATTTTTCTACTTTATTGAAAGGGCTCTTAAAATCAGCATTCCTAAACCGATATGTTTAAAAAGTAATCTTTATTTGTCCAACATCCCTGTCAAATAATTCTGTAAGTTTGACAAGAAAATGTTGTCACTGGTTGTTCTTTCCAAATGCACATTGACCCATAGAGCCATTATTCTCATCCAGATATTTTCTAAAGTCTATTTCTTTATAATCTACATTTGTATTGGAATTTGACACATAGAGGCGACTAAAAACTGCATTGCCTTTACCCTTTAAAACCCAAATATACAACTACAGTTGTTCTCTAATGAGAACATATATATATTGCTTTTCTGTTAAATGTTCTCTCTTTTTCCAAAAAAAACAAACATTTTTTTTTTATATATATAATCTTCAAGTAAATTTATTTAGATTATTGGGCATTGATCCTGTAGTTCAGTGGTCTCCATGTTTGCCTCACACTCAAACCTAGCAGAAACAGTGTTCTGGGGTGAAAAGAGTTGGAAGCATATGCCCAAGTTGTGAGGGAAATAGGCGTGTGATCTTACCCAATGACAAGGGATCGGTGGCCTAGTGGTTAGAGCAGTGCGCTTTTGCCCTGAGCAGGTTGCTAGTACCCTGTTGGCTCCCTGAGCAAGACGCTTAACCCCCAATTGCCCCACAGGAGCTGCCCAATGCACCCCAAGGGGATGGGTTAAGATGCAGAAATTAGATCAATGATGTATAATTATTATTCAATTATTATTATTGCTGTTGTACACTGAAAAAAAAATAGAGGTTGACAGAACTTAAATTTTCTAGGCAACGTGATGCATTTGGTTTTTTGAGTTTTCCTTACTTAAATTCACTGTGGTTGAGTTTACAAAGATTTTTTAGTTCTGCCAACTTAGGTTTTTGGAGTGTTACATAGAAATTTTGAGTTCTACCAACTTAGGTTTTTGAGTTTCACCTTTAAGTTCTGAGTTCTATCAACTTTGTTTTATGAGTTTGACATATAGATTTTGAGTTCTACAAACTCAGATTTTGTAGTGTTATCTGTAAGTTGAGTTCTATCAACTCAGTTTTTTTAGTCCTACCAATCGTCTTCACTACCCATCATTCAACACACAAAAAATTATGTTAATACAACATTTTTATTGCTTCAAGTCAAACATTGCATCAATAGATACAGTATACTTACAGTTACAACTAATCAGTGTTTAAGTAGTTAGTGTGTGTGTGGCTATTTCAGTCATTACTGTATTACATAAGGACCAAGGTTTAATACTAGTAGTGATTCATTGATTATAACACCAGCTTCTAGTAGTTCTGTCAAGGCCTCAATAGCATAGCAATTAATTTCCTAAAATAGAGCATCTTAAAAACAAAAGCTGTTGTCTAGCACACACTAGGTATGTGTGATGAAAAGTTTCAGAATAGCTATTAACATGTTAAGTTAAGAATTCCTTTTGTGGTCTGTAATGCAGAATACAGTTCTGCTTGAATGTTTACACATCCTCCCATGAAAGAAAATGATTAATTCACACAAGTAATTCAAATATATTTACTAAAGGAATATTTAGTCAAAGAAAATATCAATTTAGAATTTCTGTTAAAAAGTTATTCTAAAAACAAACTTATCAATTATCACATCACAGAAAATGTTCAGTGATTGTCTCAAAGTGTTGCTCAACAAAATCTTAATCAGGCTTCTTTACTTGTTTTATTTATTACTATATACATATTTATTCAAATTCATTGCCATGATTTACATTTTTATGTTTTTTGTTTATCATTACTTTTGTAAATTTAAACTTATTTTACCTGTAGCTGTTTTTCTCTCTCTTTATTGGAAGGGTATGTAAACCTTCAAACACAACTGCAAGTGTTGGACAAAACAAAAAAAATATTTAATCCAGCAGGAGATTAATGACCCACATAAAAGTTCAGTTTGAAAGAGTTAATGGGATGTCTCTTATTTGTTTGCACGTTCCTTTGTGTTCGGTTTGAAATTACTCTGAGCTCATGAGCCTTGTCAAACATGTTCTGGTGCGATTTGCAAGAAGATTCACTGGAGAGAAGCTGGTCAACCTGCTGTAAGGTGGCAGAGGACATTTTAAAACAATGGATCACAGCTGAAAATACCTTTTTTAAGAGCTTAGTATTCTGTCAAGCATGAACTTTTATTTATAGGAGCAGGTCTCATATTAAAAATAACATTTGAAATAAGAATCTTTTCTTGTGCTCCTTTCCAGAATGTTTGCCTCTTCCCTCGTTTTGGCTATAGGTCCTTCCTTTCTCCTTTTTTTTTGTCAAAATAATATGTTATTATTTCTTCTGCTTTTTATTGTCAACTTTTTAATCAAATAACTAACAACCGTTGTTTATTGTTAGTTTAAATGTTTTCATTGGGGAACACAAAACAGTAATGACAGATGTGACGCTTTTATTTATTCACATTTTTTCTCTGGCTTCCATAAACTTTTATGTTAATGTTCCATTTCTTTTTTTTAATAGGATAAGAATATTTTTTTTACATCTAATAATAATTAAATATCTAATAATAGGGTTAGAGTTAGGCTCTAAGTATCTAATAATAATAATTCTAATTAGACAAGCAAAACAGTGACATAACCTATAATAAAAGACTCTCAAGAGACATAAGCGTGGAAAAAAGCAAAACAAAACAAAACTGAAAGCAAAACACACTCTCTACGGAAATGCCACAAAAAAAATAGAGTGAAATGTAAAGAAAATCAGTACAAAAGTGAAAAGAGTACTCCTCTTTTCACTTTTGTACTGATTTTCTAGCTATAATTATTAGAGACAACTTGTTTTTTTTTCTGGAACGCTCTATACGCAGATTCCCCCCAAAAAAGAGAGAAGAATCTGAACTTTAAAGTGTTACTTTTGGGCCAGAGCATTGTGGGGACAGGCTTCTGGAAATATCACTAAGGGTAAGATATGAGGCTAACAGGAAGTTGAGCAACTAGATGAGTTAGTATAGAAATAAACTGGAACACAGACATTAGTTTGTGATAAAAGTGCTTTCTCTCTCAGTGGAATGGGTGACACTAATGCTGCATAAAGATCATTAAAAGATGAGAATTTTGTAAACAATCAGGCAAATGATTTTTTTATTGTATTAATTTCTAAATAGGGTTTTTACTTCATGTACCATATTAAAACCAGTTTTAAAATGTCTGCAGACTGTTCAATGTGTTATATAAAGGCTGCTGACATCATCCTAACATGAGCTGATTCTACAAGTTAAGATGTAAAAATAATGCTTTCCAAAAATAACCATTAAAGAAGAGAAAAGCAATGTTTTCTTCTAGTGTTGCTGTACTCACCAAACCTTTACTTAAGTACAGTAGAATGAAGTGATGAAGTTCTGAGGCCCACTGTTTCAAGTTCAGAGGGAGGAACATTTGTCCAAGAAAAGGTACTGGAGAATTCAAAAGTGCTCAGGGATTCGTTCCAGATTATTAGTCAACCAACATTAAACAAACTGCAAAGACATGACAGAAGGTGAGGGATTTTCTCCAGGTTAGATACTGCAACTCTCTGTTTGTTGGAATCCATAAAAAACATCTTCAGAAGCTCCAATACATTCAAAACAGCGCAGCCAGGATTCTCTTGAGGGCCCGCAAATCTGCCCATATTACACCTATTCTGCATGACCTTCACTGGCTTCCCATCACCTGCAGAATTCAATACAAAATCGCGCTCATCACCCATCAGTGTTTAAACGGATCCTCACCGGATTATCTGAAGGACCTTCTCACTCCACATTCCTCCACCAGATCTCTTCGATCACAAGACTGCAACTTCCTTCACCTTCCTCGCTCCAGATTAAGGTCCATGGGAGATCGGGCCTTCGCTGTCGCTGCCCCCCGTCTCTGGAACTCTCTCCCAGATCATCTGAGAGCTCCACAACCACTGAATGATTTTAAAAGAGGCTTGAAGACTTTTTTATTTAAGCAAGCCTATTCTGCCTCCACATGATTTTTATGATGTTGATTTTTATCTTTGATTTTATTTGCACTGTGTAGCACTTTGAGATTTTTATTAATGAAAAGTGCGGTACAAATTGGATTTATTATTATTATTATTATTATTATTTTCTTTCTGTGCTTAGAATCCAGTGCCCTGCAAACATATTTGTAGTCCCCTAATTTTTTCTGATTCTGTCCTACAATAGACCTCCACAAAAAGAATATAATGTTAAAAGTGAAAACAAATCAATATATGGCTCTTTAACAAATCCTATTATGATTCTTTTCTAGAAATTGTTCCGTGCATTTTTATTTTTCAAGCTGTATGACACTTTGCAAGGCTGCACAGTGGATCAGTGGGCTGCTGTCTTGCAGCAAGAAGGTTATGAGTTCGATTCCCAGTCCGGGGTCTTTCCGCATGGAGTTTGCATGGTCTCATGCTTGAGTCCTCTCCAGGTACTCCGGCTTCCTCCCACAGTCCAAATACCTGACTTTTAGGCTAGTTGGCCTCTCTAAATTCTCCTTAGGCATGAGCATGAATGATCGTATGTGTTTTGTGTCTCTGTGTTGCCCTGAGATAGACTGGCGACCTGTCCAGGGTGTCCCCCGCCTCTCGCCCATCTCCAGTAGAGATAGACACCAGCACCCCTCGTGGCCCCAGCAGGGATGAGTTTTGATTTGAATTGGATGATACTTTGCAGAGTTACCTTTACATTATAACTGCAGGTCTTTACAAGAGTCTACAATCTTTGCACATTAAGAAACAGACATTCTTGCCATTTCTTCTTTGAATATTTGGCCAAGCTGTATATTTGTTCAAATTTTAATCAAATTTAAGCTTGGACTTGGACTGGGCCAGTCCCAACCAGTAAAAAACTTGCTTTAAACCAGCTGTTTCCAACCCAGCCCTTAATCTAAAACATACTTTGGTAGCTCTGCTATTTGTCCAGGGAAATCACCAAGCTAGAAGGTAAATCCTCCTTCCCATATCAAAGTCTTCTATAACCATGAAACACTTTTTTTTTATTCTCCATCCGTTTTTCAGCCAAGACCAGCTATTATGCCTCTGTTAAAGACAAGCATCCCTATGGCATGATGCTGCCTGCCACCCCATCATAATTAACTCCAGTGATGGAGGTTTCAGAGTGATATGCAGAGTTTGTTTTCCTCCACACAATGTGTTTATTAAACCAGAAAAATAGTCTCGATCTCATCTCATATTTCCTGTTAATATGTAATTAATTATTTTCTTGATTTGTTTAAACACCTTAAATCACAATGAAATATGTTGAAGTATAAGGTTTTCATTTGACAAAATGTGGAAAGTCCAAGGTGTGGGAACGGGATACGGTATTTCTGAGGAAAATATAGCTGCAGACTTTGGGATATTACTGCGAGAGAATGTAGGGCAGGAACAGACTTTGTTTATTGGTACTTCCTGCTAATGACCCAGCAGTTATTATGCTGGAATCTGGATTGCTACTGTTCCCTACTTCCATCTTCCTCAACTCTCCATATGTTCAAAAATGGCATGAAGAACAGATTCATTCTGATCGAAGCACCTAGACCTAAATAAGTACAGGTTTGTGAAGCATATTTGTATTTAGATGTGTCTTTATACTAAATTTTAAAACCGTTATCCTTGCAAAATAAGGTTTTCTGTGGCTTTATATTTGAGTGCATGCAAGAAATGTTCAACATTGCAGTGCTCTTGCTATGCCTAACAGTTGAATCATTTCAGCAATCCCTCATTGTTGGTTCTGGTTTTATTTGGTCTTATCATAGTGGATTAATACAATAGGATCCATATTTATTCCTAAAGGGAGGATGTTTTGTACGTTTAAATGTTTTGTTGACTCAACACGATTGAATCAAATTAATGGTTTATTACTGGGGCTCTAAAGAGATTAAAGACATGCTGAACAGATAAATCAGCTTTTTGAACTAGTGCTGTTGGAGCAAAGTCCTGCAGCACATCATCCACTGAGATGTGCACCAAATGGACACTATAACTGATTTCAACAATAGCATCATAGTTGAATGTATCAGTTTTCTGTGATTTTCATTTGCCAATCATCTGAAAATTTTAAGATCAGTAAATAGTAATTAGGTGAGATTTTAATGCATCTGCAGTAATCCGGAAAAGATCAAGACATTCAATTATCAGTTGCATTTAAGCAGTTTTTGGATATCTATGAAAAATGTGGGATTTCTTTTCCTCAAACATTAAAATTTGTTTACTCAAACAAAAGCTATAAATATTAATGAATATAAAGTTAGGACAAAGGACAGATGAGTTTACCTCCTGTGGTTTAAATAACATGGCTACATGGTGTGGCAGTGGGTAGTACTGTTGCCTTGCAGAAAGATGGTTCCGAGGTTCGATTCCCAGCTCGGGGTCTTTCTGCATAAACTTTTCATGTTCTCCCTGTTTATGCGTGGGTTCTCTCTAGGTACTCCAGCTTCCTCCCACACAAAATCATGACTGTTAGGTTAATTGGCTTCTCTAGGATGGGTGTGTGTGCATGGTTATGTGTCTTTGTGTGTCTCTGTGTTGCCCAGTGACAGACTAGCGAGTGGCGACCTGTCCAAGGTGTACCCCGCCTCTTGCTCGCAGACTGCCGGAGATAGACAGGACAGGACTAAAAATATGGACCGATGGATGATTAGAAGGAATAATATCCCAGAAACGTGGGAAATGCACTTTCCTGACTCTCAGCTGTGATATTTTTTAAAAGCATTTATCGCATGTGCAGCATATTTCAAGCATCTTAATGAGATCAAGACAGATGACTTTCCATCATTTACTTCTCATCCAGCCCATGCTGGATTCTATGGTATCACTTTAGCATGGGGTCAAGCTCTGCCAGTTTTTTTTCTCACATTTTCTCTGTGTTAGGTTCTCACAAAAGGAAGGTCAAACTGAAATGGATTTAATTAATACCTTTTACAAAAAGAAAGAGGAGATTCAGGGCTTATCAACGAGGACGAGTTTGATGACACAATCATCACACAAGCAAGATGTTGTATACAGAAACTAATTACCGCTAACTAGAGGCGTTTTGGTGTTTTTCAGCTTTTATCATGAGACTGATGCAGGACAAAAGCAACAAAGCTTCAGTTGTTAAAGCGGCTGAACGTCAGCACAGTCACCAGACCAGGATCTGACTCCTTCAATCACAGGTGACAGATGTGACGGGCTTTCACACTCACCACAAGGATGGACAATATATTTACACTTCAAAGTAATTCTGTTGCAAAAGAAAAAAAAATTTAAAAGCAAAACAAATTGTAAGTGGGTGATAGATGTAAAGATTTTGTGCCTAACTGTGGCCTAACAGATCATTCTTCAGTCTTTAGGGCTCCTGTTATCACTGATATTATCTTTTTAGCAGTGTATCCCTTCCACTGAAGTTACTGTAAACTTCTGCTCAGCCTGCAATTAAGACGTCAGAGGTCACAGCCTGCAGCAGAGAAGAGGCCCGAACTTCAGATGGCGATAAGCTACCGCGGCGAGATGAAAGTTAAACCATCTCGTCTCGTCATTAAGGCAGTCTGCTGCCACAAGAGAACCCACCACCACCACCGTGTCTTTGTGTGTGTTCAGATGTGGTGTTTGTGTGTCGTGCGCTGGGGTTGTGGTAAATGTGTTTTCCCATTTAAATTTGCTGACAGCAAACAACTCCTTCGCTTCCTCAGTTCTTTTTCATTTCCCTTTTTCATCAGATCGTATAGTTGACATGAGATTTAAGATATTTATATCAGAGCTTTGAGAAAGTAGATTCTTCTAAATGGCAGATTTTGTGTTTCAGCTGCTGTAAGACTGGATTCATAAGAGTGAATCGGCTAGTAAACATCAGAAAGGAACGACAAAGTACGGACAATGTGATAAAATCCCCCACACATTCTCTTCTCTACACTTTTACATTACAGTACATTTAAAGGGCAACCATGACACATTCTAGTAAAACATAAGTACATCATGAAAATATAATTTTTTACTTGTACATGTATCCTGTCAGCTCTTTTTCTTTAATAGGTAATAGTAGATTGATAAGATGGCTCAACTTCCTTTCACTGCTCTGTTTCCGCACACCCAGATGTTTCATGATAAGTGTGGGGGATGTAAAAAAAAAATGAGTCTGCCTACAAGTAAATAAACAGAACCACTTTTCCCACTGCAGTGCCTCTGTTTCAAACTGATGACTGAACATTTGATGCAGTTTGACAGAAGTACATTCATATGAAAATAAGAAACTCCAACTGTGTCAGCGAGAACATCTGAGGGAGAGATTTAGAAAAAAAAGCAAAGTCATCAAAAACGAAACAAAAAAAAACATTTTTCTGTGTTTGATCAGCAAATATTCTGATAGTATTGGAATTTTTTTGGAGGAGCTTTTTACAGTAGGTCCCGTATTTATTAGATTCAAGTTAGTTTAGTGGTGTTTAGTTCAAATTATACTCTAAAAGAAAAAAAATCAGCAGGCATCGCTTCCTTTAAAAGCAGCAATTCTAACCTTTTTACCATGATATCGGTGTAATTATATATATATTTATAGTATATTATATATCATATTATCATGTCCTCTGAGGCACAACTAAAACTCATTGTAAAACAGCTTTCATTGATTGAATCAAAATACAAGAACTTCTATCAGTATCACAAATATTTGCATTTTATCTGCTTACTTTTGACAGCATCTAGAAATCATATAAATCAGCAGAAACGCCCTTCAAAGCTCTAAGATTTTATTACATGACGCCACTGCAGATGTTTTTCTTTGACATTTGGTTATCTTTTTTATTTTAAAACACAGCTTTTAGCATTATTTTAACGATAGATTGTAACAAATTATTTTAGAATGGCATTCCATAATTATACCTTACACCTAATTTTTCTTAAGATATTTCTTTCTAAATCTAATCATATAGGAAAAAAATATTTTATTTCTCGAGTACAATTCAGACAATGCTGGACACATAAGGGAAAAGCTACAACATCTCTGCTATCAGTTTTAGGGTTTCACTTTTTTGCAAACCTTTTCATTTTAGCCTCACTTTAGATTGCTAAGTTATGATGTGTGAAATTTGTACGTTTTTCTTTAACCGGTTAAAGGCTACATCATTCATACATCAGTAGCTGAAACTCTTTAAAAAAAAAACATTGAAGTGTAATAGCAGAGGCAGTGCTAGCATTCCTTGTTAAGCACTGATCTCTATTTATTCTCTAGATTTCCGATAGACCGAAAATTTGAAGTCACTTGCCGCCATCTTGGTGCTGCCCATTCTCTTGGAGTCGCACCATAAACATGCCAACATGTTTTCTGGCTCAGGGAATACATTTCACCTGTAATTTTACATTCAGTGGACGTACTAACAGCACTATATGATATTGGCGGGGGGGGGAAATTACCCATATATATATATTCTTCATATCTAAGGACAGTATTTGTATTATGCTCGATTAACACACTAATGTTGTGATGGATTTGTATAATATGTTATATTACATTATTTACAGACTTCATACTGAATATGCAATATGTGCCCAGTTTTTACCAATAATTACAGTAATCTACTGATGCTATGAAACAGCAAGTGTGTGTCAAAGTGATGAATTTATCTTTATTTTAAAAATCTTAAGTCCCCTTGAAAGTGAGAAAATCATTGTTGTTCTATGCTGTAGTGCACATATTGTGACTGGTCGTAGCTAGGGAGTATAAATATGGCAGCTGGTGACCTCACAGCAATTGTACTACCAATGGCCAGTATGTCCAGATATCAGTGTTGTTACATTACATCCACCATTTTCATCTATTAGTGACTGAAATGTCACCTGAATGTTTTCCTTAAAACAGTCTCTACAGCGTGTGTCCTCTGAAAGGGCAATCCACCTCCAAAATAAAACAACTGCTTCCATTAGTAAACATTTAGTCAAGTTGATCCAACCTAATGTATTAAGTTAATAAGTTTAACACTTAAATAAATTGGAAGTTGGAAGTGCATTTTCTTTTTAGAGTGTGAGAGTAATCGTCAGCAAGGATAGGAAAGCTGATGGGAAAATGGACGGAACTAAATATAGGTAAATTCTAGATTTAAATCCAGTTAGAAAAAACTCTAACTAGTCTTACTTAACCTAATTTAATTCACAAATGATGCACAGAAATGTCTGTCTCCAAAATTTCAAACCTGGTGAGAGCAAACCCAGAATGACAATTGCAGCTATAAATGCAACATCTTCTTCTATAGTATGATTTAAGAGGGCTGAGCACCTCTAACATGGAAACGTTGTGAATACTTTTGCGAGGCACCAAACTTGAAGGTCTAAAACTGTTTTAGCTAATCTACCTCCACTTGAGGACAAACAGCTTCACAGATTGCAATATCTAAGCTCTCAATGGTCTGGCATTTATCTGTGCTATCTGTGGTATGCTAATAAACAGACACCCCCCTCATCTGTGTTTACCTCTGAAATTGGGAGGGGGGTGGAGGGTGCTCGGAGGTAGCGAGAAGTAATATGCCGGCACTACACGGTGTAAGATTAACAACGGCCCAAACCAGTGTTTTAAATCAGGCTTTAAGATAATGTATCAAACTTCATACGCAAAATAAAATATACTACAGAAATATGAAAGCATTAAACTCACCGTTGGGTTTGAGTTCGCCTCCATGGTCGCCAGCCTGGGTGATACTGGTACTTCTTCAATATGACGGTTGTGTCACGTGATTAGGTGGATGTTGGAATCGGACATCCATTGCTAATGTCTGTGACCTGAAGTAACCTTGGCCATTTTTACAGCGAATTTTTAGACGCTGAATTTGAGACAGTGAATTTGAGCAAGTTGAATTGGAGGACAACAAAAATATTGCATTTGAATTTTGAAAAGTTTAATTTTTTATATGCTGAATTTTTTAACACTGAAAATTTAAACTGTGAAAAATATGTATATTGAAAATTTTATCACTTTGAAATAGGAATGTGAATTTTTTTAATAACTGAAAATTGCAACCATGTAAAAAAAATTACACTGAATTTTTTTTTAATGTGCAAATAATGACATTGAATTTTTTTTAGGTTAAAAATATATTCTGAATTTTTTTTAATACTGAAAAAGTAAGCACTAATATACAACATTAAAATTTCAGAGGTATTTTTTATTCAAATTCTGATGGCACATATTTACTTCCATACAATTGATTACAAATCAGGCCGATCAGGACCAGATACAAAGCTTTGATCTCACACTGAACACATGTATAAGTCTATGTCTGTTTGCTCGAACTGGGGAACCACATAGGCGCAGGGCGAAGCTGCTGACGTTAGTAAAATTAAATGGAATGAGTGTTTAGACCTTAAACTACTGACTAAGTCCAGATTTTCTTCTGTAGCAATACAGAACGGCCAAAAGAAACCAAAGCACGCAATGATAATGAGAAACAGTCACTTAGCAGAGAGGTGCCTCTTTAAGTAATACTGTAAGCAATCAAAGTAAATGTTTATATACATTTTTACAGCTTTTTTTAAATTGTTTATTTCATTTTGATAGTGAATACATGCCCCTACTATCATTTGGGATCATATCTACACCTTGAGCACCTGATTTTAGTGCCTGTTAACATTTAACGCTTCTGCCCAGACTCTCACTGGGTATATGACTGCTAAATTAATTGGAAATGGCTGGCTTCCAGCCACAAACATTGCTTATAACCATCCTCTCCACTTTATCTGTGGGATTCTTTTGAACACCAAGTTTTAACTGTCTTGCTGCTGCCTTGAGGCAGCCCCTGTTTTCTTTTAATAGATCCCCTTTGTTTAGTTCCACTTGTAAGAACACATTCCCTAGGACATGATGCTAGAACAGTGTTTGAAAAAACAAGAGCAGCTAAATGAAAGCCCTATTGCTATTTATTGGTCCATCATGTGGCACAGCTGAGTGTTTGGAGGTTTATAACCACCAGATGTGAGTCATCTGAAACTACAGAATTCATTTTAAGATAGAAAAGATAGAAGGGATTGGTATGGTTTACCTTAATGATCCTTAAGTAAGAATGATGGAGATCTTGTAAAAAAAAAATGTTTTATGTTACCAATTTTTACAATTGTTACTATGCTTTATTTGTTAATGAACTTCCCAATTTATCCTTTATATCCTCAACTGTGAGAAGTTTATTGAAAAAACATGATTACCACTTTAATAAACTTTGCTATGCATGTAAATTGCATTACCTGAGAACAGCGGGAACAGTGCAGCATTGACACAGTCATTACTGTATAGATAACTAGAAAATTCCCCAAGGAAATTTTGGAGGTGCCTGCCACTTAGTTTGTATTTGTATGTGTCCATAATATTTGGACTGGCAACAAAGGCTTAATGGGGTTAATTGGGTTCACCTTACATTGGCATATATCACCATACCAAGTGGCAAATACTTGTTCATGGTTAATGGGGACTGGAATCACCATACCGAGTAGGCGACTGATGTCGCAACAGCTAGTGGTGGCTGACATTGCAACACCTACTGGTGACTGGCATTGCCAGGCCTAGTCATGGCTGGGGTAATGATAAAGATCCCTATACTGCAATAAATTGCTGAGTATATTGTATACTGTAGGCTTTTATTTTGAAGAGGACCTTTTGTTTTATTCTGAAGATCTAGCAGGGCTGTGTCTTTAGCATAAGGTCAGCCTCTGTATAAATATGGAATTTATTTACAATTGTTGAATCTGTCTTTTTCTTTCTTATTAGATTAGTCTATGCTTTATTACAGAGGAAATGGGAGTGCTTTATTTAGTAAGGTGCACTCAGGTGTGTTTTGAAAAAACCTTGGTAGTCTAATTTCAAGAAACTGGTTGAGTTAGGGCCATAATGATGAGCCTCATGGCGCAGTGAATTAGTCTGTATAATAAAGAGGCTTTTATTTTGTAGAGTCCCTGGAGTCTTACTTTGAAGGTAAAGCAGGGTTGTGTGCTAAGGAAAGGGTCAGACCCAGCAGTGATATGGAATTCATTCACAATATTTAAATCACTATTTTTTCCCTATTATTGGGTAAAAGGAAACTATATTAAAGCGTAAATAGGAGACCTTTATTTAGAAATTTGCAGCGGGGATTGTTTTGAAAAGACCTCTAGAGTTTAATCTTTAAGAAGTAGTTGAGTTTGGGTCATAATGTTGAGCCATATGCTGCAATTATTGCTATTACTCTACTGTGTCCAACCTCAGCATTGTTGGAAAGTTTTTGCAGGCGTTGCTTTGATTAAAGCCTTTTTTTGAGTTTGTCTCCATGTGTTTAATAAAGATTGCGTGGATGCCGGTTAGAAAATATCCTATTAAACCAGATGTATTCATACATTCATACATTCATACAATTTATTTTACATCCTTAGGTTTTGATCATCAAAAGTATATCTTGTGACATTTGTTTTAAAACTTTTTGAGATTGAGATTAACTTATTTTGTTTAATCAAATTAATATGGGTTAACATCCAAAAACTAAAGTAAATGTCAAAAAATAAACTTATGAGACCTGATTCATGCTTGTAAAGTTTTCGTCCTTTCTAGTGTTTTCTTTAGTAAGGCGACGTTTGATTCTTAATTTGAACCATACGTCTTAGTCATTTGTACCGAAGATGGATCTATGAGATGTGCTCCAGCAGTGACTCATGTTTCATTTCTATGGGAACAAAAAAACAGCAGCGCTTTACTTCTCAACTCAAGAACTAGTCTTTTTTAGAGAAAGAGGTAGACGAAGGAAGATGAAGTCACAGTGAGGGTAGATTTACTGAGACTGCTTTGGCCACTGTTCTCAATATTTGTATTGAAGACAGAAACAGAAGTGATGCAGTGTGAAGGCAGACAGAAAACAGTCAAATTTTCTGACATGAGAGTACACACACTACACTCTGAAGCTCCCGGCTTCTGACCATAAATGGAGAGGTTCCTGTGACTGAGGTTCCCAACAGTTACCCGTGACATCAGGCAAAAACACACACATCAACAGATTAATGTGGGTCAGTCATATAAACTGTAAAACACGAAGGGCTGTAAATATTTTAGAACTGATGCATGTGAAGTGGCGCACACGCCTACACACACTAAAATACACATACAGACCCCCTGGCAGGCATAGCGGAGGATGGGGGTGTGTGAACAGCTTGTGACGTCTCCAGGCCATGATAGCGTCTGCTAATTGGTTCCATCAGGCCTCTCAATGTGTGTGTGTGTGTGGGTGTGTGTGTGGGTGTGTAAGTGAGCCTGTGTTGCAGTCACAACCATACAACTGTTCTTCACTAAGTCGAACCAGTGTTCAGATTTGATCAATTTATTGGAGGCAAGTTCGAGTTACATCGATTTTAATCTGGATCTCACATGCAGCCATACCTCTGGTCTCCAGCAGACCCAGTGCTGGCTAGGTTGTGTCAGACAATGAGAGACAGGTGGTACTTCAAGTGTCCAAACAAAATACAACAGATAGAAAGTGAAAATTGTTCACTGAGACAGAGAAGTGAAACTTCACGTCGGAAATCACTTATATATTGATCCAAAACTTACACCAGCAGCTGCCTCGTTAGGGTCAAAATGGGTTCTTTAATGTAGCTGAAACCGGGCCGCTTCCTTGTATTGGGCGCAAGTTAACATGTCAGTATAGGAAAAAAACTGCCAAATTGTGAGCTACTAATATGGTAGAAGGAGCAGCTCAGGATAAAATAGCAGGTGGATGAATCCACAAGAATTACAGCTGCAAAATTTCAGTATGAAAATATAATTTTGTCTTTGGAGATACCTGGTTTACATCTTTGTTGAGGATCACAGAGCAATAAAGATCTTAATTAAAACCTAGTTTTTAAAATTTCTTTCGATTTCACTCAATATGTATGTAAATCAATATTTATAATACACTTTAATAGTGATAAAAAAGCAACAACAAAAAAACTAACAGCAACTTTTTCTATTTTAATTTGTCACACCGTAGATGAATTCCTAAAGCTTAAACAGAGCCATGAGATGAGGAAAAAAGGGACCTGAAAAAACTTTAAAGGTGGCGAGGTTTATGATGTCATGCTGTTCTAAACGTTTCAATACTAATGGGGATTTTTGCACAAAACCATCTCTGAGTTTTTTTTTTTTTTTTAAGAGAATGGTAGGAAGCAAGTAAGAGCTGTAAATGATGTCAAAGGGAAAATGGTCTAACTGGTTTGAATAATAAAAAATCCACACCAACTCAATTAAGATGCATTGACTACAATCCAAATGAGACGCCAAACCTTGACACAGGTAGGCCAGAGCGGCAGAAGACAATGATAAATCTCACCTGGCTAAGGAAAGAAAACACAGGATACAACATAAGCATGATTAAAGCGCATGAACAGGTTGATCCATCCAGGCTCTCATCAGTGTTTCAGGCTGCTGGTGGCGGTGTTGTTATACTGTAGGGAAATTTTATCTTATTTTCCATCTTCAACTCTTCACAGTCACAATATACCTATCTACTGACGGATAAAGCAACAGGTCACAAAGCTACTACAACTGATTTAATTTGAAAACTATGATTTATGCCTTGCCCATATACAGATGTTTGACCATACTAAATGGTCGCCACGGTAACTCATCCTAACTCGCTAATATTCAGGCTTGGCCGTTTTACACCAAGTGTCTTTCGTGACACAACCAGGATTCAAACCCAGGTCCAACACATTAAAAGTAGAGACACTGACCACGTTGGACTAAATTACTTTCTTTTTTTTTTTTACATATTTTCCTATAGTAGAGCAAAGCTCCTCTATATTCTATTTGCTTTTTATTTTTACTTTATATTTTTAGATTGATACGTTTATGTGGAACATGGTATTGTAGTCAGGAAGCCAAGTGATTTGAACACCCCATTTCTCAAGAAACAATCAAAGGAGAATATACCGGTAGGTAGGGTTTGAATACCTGTTAATGTACCGAGGAGCATAAAACATTCTTTGTTGCTTCTGCAAGAATGTCTTATTTAGGGCTACTGTTCAAAGAGGCTGTGATCATCTAAGTATACAGATTCTAAATAAAAGAAAAAATATTTGAAGTAGGGGTACGATGTTTAAAAAAAACATGCTTATGAAGTTTTAAATAATGCTGGTTTTGTTAATGTTAGGTGTGTGCAAATAGTTCCTAAAAGAGCCTTGTGCAACAAGGACTTTACTGTTAGTGGGCTGAATGTGACCCTGAATGGAAACATGGAAAAAATAACCAAAAATAGACAGAACTGTAACAGAATTGTGGAGAAAGAGAGTAAAACTGGTGAGAGTAAAACATGCCTGTTGTGGTGGCTTCTGCTTCGCTGAATAGTTGAGAATCCTGAAGACAGTAAACAGAACTCAACTCTGATCTCTGAGCGACACAGGAGTCCCAACTGTGAAACTCAACATAAATAAACTGAGTCCAGTAAACTGGGTCAGAGTTCACAGTGACAGGCTGCTTCGTCTTTAACACAACAATAATTAATAAGTTCATAAAAGCTGGATGGCTGTTTGTATTTGTGCATGAGGCCGTATGCTGTATCATTAATGAGCAGCAGGCCCGCAGCATTCGTACAGCATGTGTGTGTGCATGAAAGGGAGAGCGTGCTCGTTGTCCCACAGGCGACACAAGCTGTTTCTGAAGATGATGCCTTCGGACACACATCCCACACACACACAGTCCCAACTGAAGAGACAGACTCCTCAGCAGTTTTTATTTCTGTGTGGAGTCAAATGTCTCCTGAGCTAAAGAGAGATTGCTGAAATGCCTTCATCTGCAACTCAGTTTACGCGGAGATAGTAGTGTCATGTTAAAACACTAAAAAAAACACTGTTAGACCCAAATGTTGATAAGCTGTCCTAAAATTTGTTTGCAGAAAACAAATTAATTTGGAAGGTTCTTGCATGATGTTAGTTTGTGCCATACAGCTGGCTGTATTTTCCTGATCTGCTGAAATTTGCAGGAAAGTTCTTCAAAAGGTATATATTTTTTTATTTTCAATATCTTTAAAGGGGCAATAATTACATGTTTAATGTATTGGTACCTGGCTTACTTGCTCTCTTGCCAGATTTGCTCATATTTACTATCCACATGAGGTTATTTCATCCCAATACTCTTGCACGTCATAGCCAGGTACATGATTTTTGCACATTAGTTTATATTTGTTATTCTGTTGGGATATGGATTAAATATGGAAATACATGATCAGAATTAGAGATTTCCCATTCAAATATTCACATCAGAATTGGTCCAATTTCAAACAAAAAATATATATATATATTGAGATATCTTTTTTTCAGCAATCTGATAGAAACTCTACTTTTATTCAGTTTGGTTTAAAGTTTACGTTAACCACTGTTTAAAGGTATAGTGGAGGATGTTGTGTTCCTGATGGATCATCAAAATAAGTCAGAATCAGAATAAGAAACACTTTGATAATCCCAGAAGGAAATTGCTTTTGTTAGACGCTCCAGTTAGTTTTATATATATATATATAACTGTATATATATATATATATATATATATATATATATATATATATATATATATATATATATATATATATATATATATATATATATCAGTAGTCAATCATTCAGGTAATATGTTTATGTAAGGCCTTCCTAAGTGCTTGTCCCCATTTTCACTTACCGGTGGTGAATCTGACAAACTGCAAATCGTCTTTTGGAAAGTAAGCTTGTATGAGCGATGCAAACAGCAACTTTTAAACAGAGCGTGCACGAGGAGAAATGGTTTTATGGATGCAATTGCACATGTTTAATAGGCGTTTCCTCTCTGCAGTACGTACAGGGTTGTGCATGTGCATTTTGTTTTTTAAGTGGAGGGCACGAGTCTTTTCAAAAATTTGCAGAAATCCTCCACTATATCTTTAATAATACATGGGTCAGCTGTTCTCTTTCCTTTTATTTTTAACTATTTATCTCTGTTTTCAATTCAATTCAGCTTTTTATATCGCGCCAATTCACAGCACATGTCATCTCAAGGCACTTTACATTTCACCAGATCATACAGTCAAATTGATTCAAAGTTTTTTATCTAAGGAAAGTGATATTACATAAACCTTTTCTAACATTCCACACAACAAATTAAGTAATAAAATATGTATAATTTGTGTTGGTTTTATATCTGGTAAATATATGTCAATATTCAAAACTGCAATATCTTTACCCTATGGGAGATGAAAATGTTATATTGGGACATCTTTAATTCAATCAAATTCTGAACACTCATGTTTATTTTCAAGTAATTGTATTGTTTTGTTTAAAATGTTATATGGACAATGGATAAAGACCTAATTTATGCTGGCCAACCTCCTGAAAGCAGATATTATTTATCTGGGTCAAGGATCACAAATGTCACATTTCGGAATAGTGATTTAATTGGCCAATTTGTAAAAATGGCTTTTAAAAAAAACACCCTAATAAAGGGAAATTAAATGGGATATCTTTTTTCAAAATTTTTTGGGGCCCTTTTGGTCCCCAAAAATCAAAATTGGGGAGGGGGTTAAATTGCTAAATGAAAAGCAAAGAGGGTCCATTTGTTGAGCTTTTTATTGATAAAAAACCAAAAAAATTCTAAAAACCTCCCTTTTCATGAAAATGAGTTTTTCGCCCCCGGGAAAACCCCCCCGAAAATACCCCCCCCGAAAGATCTGGGATTTTTCCGTCTTTTTCCCGAAAATTTTTGGAAACCCCCGTGTTGTCCCCCTTTTGGGGGGGTCATCCCAAAAATTTTCCCCAAAAAAGGGACTCGGGACGTATGGGGAGAGCGTTAAGCTGTATAATGGCCCAAATTACCCATAGGGGAAATGCAGCAAACCCCGGGGGTTTGGCCAGGCCCCTGGCTTGAAAAAACCCTATCAGTTTTGGCTAAAACCCACTATTCTCAAAAAAGTGAAATCCCCTCGTGTTTGGGGGCAGAAAAAACCACAACGGGGCCACGCCAGGCTTTAATTTTTTTATGAGTTTTGGGGACAAAAACCCGGTTTTCCTTTTTTAAAAACAAGTAAAGCCCCCGCCTCGGATTGGGGGGGGTTGGGCCAAATATATTATATAAAACTTGTACAAAAAATTTTTTTCAAATATATTTTATTTAAAATTAATAAAAATTTTTAAAATTCCCCCCTTTTAAATTAATTTTTATTTTTTATTCTTTTAAAAAATTTTTATTAAATTCTTTAAAAATCCCCCCGGTGTATTTTTGGTTTTCCCACTACCCCCCTATTTTTAACAAAATTATTATTCCCCCCCCCCTACCATAAGGCCCCATTAAAAATTGAATTTTTTACGGGGAAATGAAGTTTTCCCCGGGGAATTTGTTTTTTCCAAAGAAAAAAGCTTTTTTAAAACAAACACAAACCCTATATACAACGTTTTTCCAAAAAAAACATGCGTATTCAAAAAAATTTACAAGACTCCGTGAAACGGCCTTTTGGGTTTTTCCCCCCGGGGTTGGAGGTAACAGGCAGCATTCCCTCCAAAGGCAGGTCCGATGTGCAAACCCTACTGTGCGTGGCCCTGTATTTCGGCATCGCTTCAAAACCGGGAAATTTGGCGTTAAACCGAGTTCAGTGAGATCCGGCCTACGAAATGGCGGCGATAAAATCCACCCGGGGAAAAAAAGAAAACCCGCCGGGGACCCCCAAATTTTCCCCTTCCCGTCGGACAGGGAGGCCCCGACGGTGGGGGGCTTAAAAGAGTTCCACTTCCTCATTGATAGCACACTTTTGCCTCGCCTTAAAGCAGCTAAAAAAAAAAAACAATGAATCAGCGCACTGAAAAGGCAAAACACATTATCAATGCCCTTTGAAAAAAAAAGTCACCAAAAAAAAGTCTTCCCTCTTTCTTCGGGCCCCGACCCCCGAGCAGGTTTACCTGGCGGCCTCCGCAACGAGCTTTGCTGGTTACCCAGGGGTTGTATCTGAAGCCCTGCAAAAACCTTTCCCCTCATAATACGCCCTTACAGGCGTGGAAAACAATTAAATGAAGTGGTAATGAAAAAAAAAAAAAAAAATCAAAACGCAAGTCAAAATTAAAAAAGGGGAAAGGGAAAGAAAAAATTAAAAAAGTATTTAAAACACACAATGCCCGGTTTTTAAATCAACATCGTGAAAATTTCCGGAGCAAATAGGAAAACCCCCCAAACCCCAAACCCCCTTTCCTTTGGGTGGGGCGCCCTGAAAGTCTGTAAAAAAAAAAAAAAAAAAGTACAGCTATGGTCGGTATCAATCCTTTTATCCTATGTCCTTTTAAAAAAAAACCCGCATTTTTTTTAAAACCCTTCCCCCCCTGTCCGGGTTTTAAATGGGCGCCTCCCAATTGTTTCCGAGTTTTTAAAAAAAGGGGAATTTTTGTTTCCTTTTAAAAATCAAAAAAAAATTTACCCCTTTTAAAAAGCTTTGGGGCAAAGGGCTGCTTTTAAAAGGTTTTACCTAGCTAGGCGGGTTGTCTTTAGTTTCCCTTTAGCTAAGCTAGGTGTTTAAAAAGATAGAACCGAAATCGAAAAAATTTTTTAAACCCGCTGGGCGTGGCGTTGGGCACCCCGTTTTTCTCTTCCCAAATTCTTTAAAACCTGCAAAGTTGCTCGATCGGAGCCCCCAAACTTGTCCTTTGGCTAAAACCCCTGGACCCGCATCGTTTTCCCCCAGCGGGAGTGAGGCTTTTCTTTCCCAGGGCGGCAGTATGTTTGGGAAAAGCTGACGAACAGCCCGGGATTTAGCAACCCAGCAGTTTCTTCTCGTCAGTCTGCGGGGGGGCCGAAAGTTGAGGACTAAGCTTTGGGGAGGGGGTTTTAAACGCGGACCATCCGCACCCCATTTTTTAAACCAAAAAACCCAACAAAATACAAACCCCGGAAAAGGGGGAAAAAATTTCTTCTAAGTTTTAGTAACCAAACCTTTTGCTAATTTTTACTGGGTCTCGCGAGAAGTCTTTTAATTTGCAAAAAAAGCTCCCCACGTAAAAGGGAAACAGGGGGCCGAACCCTCATAGGCTCCCCCCAAATTCCCATACGAGGGCAATTGGTTTTAAAACGGAAGGCCCCTTCCCGGCGAGAAGAGCTGCGTCGCCCCAATTCGGGAAAGGGTTTGGCGGAAAAGGCACCTATAAAATTGTTTGCAATTGAAATTTGTTTGTCCCCATAAGATTAAAATTTGGCAGGTGGCCCATTGGGAGTTTAATAAATGCAACAAAAAAGTTTTTGAATAAATTTTTCTATAAATAATTTTGTCCCCCCGGAAAAACAAAAAGCCCCAGTCCCCTAAAAAAATTTTTAAAGAAACTATGATACCCCAAAATTAGGCCAAATTTTTATTTAAAATTTCCCCAATTCCCCCTAATATATAAAAAATTTTAAAATTTTAAAAATAAATAAAAACCCCAAAATTATCCTTTCCAAAATGATTTTTTAAGAAGAGATTTAAGTTTAATTTTTTGAAAAATTTTTGTGGCTTTTGTACAACTAAATTGGAAACAACAAAAACATCTTTTTTTTGAATGAAAAAGAAGTATAAATTTAATGGGGATCAATTTTTCGAAATTTTTTTTTTCCCAAAACAAAAAATTTAGTTTTTAATTTTCCTAAAAAAACATTCAATTGGGTTTTTTTCCATTAAAAAAAAAAAAAAAATTGGGGAATTTTTTAATCAATATTCTAAAAAATTGAAAAAAAAAGTTTTAATTCCATAAAAGGGTTCGCTTTGAAAAAATGCCCCCTCTCAATCTTGCCCCCTAAAAAATGAACTTTCCCTTTTCAAAAGATTTTCGAGAAAGAGGGAAAATTTTTAAATGCAATTAAATTTTTTTGGGGTTAAATTGAAAAATTTTTCATTTTGGGTAGCCCCCCAAAATGTTAAATTTTACTTTAAACCCCCCTTTATTATTTTATTTATTTTTATTTATTTTTTTTTTATATTTTGGGTTTCCCAGCCTTTTGGCTTTTTAATTTTTTTTTTTAAAAAGCAGGGGGGGGGTGTTTTTTTCTTCTTGTATTGAAATTTTTTGTTATTGATTGTTTTTTTTTGAGATTGTTTTTGGTTTTTTAAAAATTTTCCCTTTTAAAAAAAAAAAAAAAAAGTGGAAATCAAAAAAAAAAAAATTAAAACCATTAAAAGCCAACTGTTTCTGATTAAAACTAATTTTTGAAAAATAAATTTATTTTTGTGATTTTCTTTTTCCAAAAAACATTTGGGATACACAGTAATCTAGGCGTACTTTAAAATTTAAAAAAAACAATTTTAAGCTTTAAAAAGGGAAGAGTCTATAATTTTTGGCTTTAATGGGCCTGATCTATTTTTTAAAAAATCTATTTTTGGGGGATATTTATTGCCACCTTTGGGGCCCCCTTAAAAAACCCAAATTTTGCAAAGCGACCTATTTTCCCTTTGACCACAGGGGGTACCAATCTTCCCGATGGCAAATTTCCCAAAAAGGAAAAAATTTCGCCATGTTATAAAAAATGAATCCCTTCAGAATTTTTTTTCTTGAAAACCTTTTTTTCCCCTTAAGTAATTGGAAATTTAGCATATTGACAGACAACATTTTTTTTTTTTTTTCTTAAATGCAAATTTAAAAAAAAAAAAAAAAATTTCCCGCCCCTAAAAAGTATTGCTCTGGGCAGCTAAAATATTTTTTTGGGCTCTATACTTTAATTAAAAAAAATCAATTTTAAGTTTAAAAAGTAAGAGGCTTAAACCCGATCTCTTTTGTATCAAGATTTTTTTTACCCAGGGGTTGCAGGGGGGGTAAAAACCCCCCCCGCAAACCCCGGTTTTTTCATTTGTATAGGGTCCAAAAGCATGTTCATTTACCCTGTTTAAAAACCTCCCCTAAAATTTTTCCCTGGGGGGGGGGCAAGGGGGGGAAAAAAATGCCCTTTAAAAAATTCCACGCAATTTCTGACAAATTTACGGGAGTTTACGGCAAGGCCTGCAAAATTTCCGGGAAACTGCCCCCTAACCTGAAATTCCCCCCGACAATTTTTAAAAAGTGGGCCCTTTAAAAGACGAAAATTCCCCCTTTTTTCCCCTGCAGTGCTTTTTAGTTTCCCTTTCTGTGATGGAAAAACCATTTTTTAAATCCACTTATCCCCTTTTTTGTTTCTACCCCAAAAAAACATAAAGTGTTGAGCAAAACTTTCCAGGTTAAATGGAAAACAGAATAGTTTTAAAAGCCTTTAAAAGTAAAAAAAATTTGCCCCTTTATGGGCCTTTAAAAAATTTTTTTTTCCAGTATTTTTTTTATCTTTATCTCTTTAAAAAAATGAAGATACCTGTCAGACTGATAAGTTATTGTGTGAGGAGTCAGGGCCACGGGTTTTGTTTTTTTTTGTCTTGTTGGAGTTCAAAACCTGGGGTTTTCTCTATATTCTTAAGGTTTAAGGTTTGACAAAGGGGAAACCTGAACACAAAACTTTTTTACAAACTTCTTAACACTTGAGAGTTAAAGACCAAAAAACTCCCCCAAAACCAAAGTTTTAAGCGATCCATAAAAAAGGAAAATTTTTAATAAATTTTAATTTTAAATTTTTCATTCAACAAGGGAATATTTTTGACAACCAAACTTTGGAAGGTTTTAGTTTAGGAAAAATGGATGTGAAAATTTTCTAGAAGGGCATTAAAAAGTCCAAATTTCCCTAAATGAACTTTTCAAACTTACCATATAACACATGAATAAGAATTTTTCACCCGATAATTTTATTTTACTGTTTTTTGTTTTTTTTTTTTTTCCCATTTTCACATATTTTCTCCAGAATTTAGAAGGCCCAAAAAAAAAAAACTGCTGATTTTTTTTTTTTTTGACAAACTTTTGGGCCCGGGGGGCACAATCCTCCCTATCATTTTCCCCTTTACAAAAACCCCAAACCCCTCCAGGGGGGGGCCCTAAATAAATTTAAATTTTTGGTACAAAAAATTTCTTTTTTTCAAATTCCCCTTGGGCACCCAAAAAAAATGGCCTAAAAAACATTTTAAAAGGGAAAATTTTTTTTAAAACTTTTTCCCCGAGAGAAAAATTTTTGTTGCTTTTTTAATTTCCCCTTTTTCCCGGTTAAACCCACTTCTCTGGGCGTCATCATTTTCCAAAAAAAAAGATTAAAAAAATGTTTTTCGCATTTTAAATTTTTTTTTTGTCTTTTTTGGTTATTTCCCCTATATACCAAAAATGTTTAAAATTTAAAGGAAAAAAAAAAAACTCAGGAAGGGCTAGATTTTTTTTTTTAAAAAAAAAAACTGAAAAAAAATTAGCTCCCGGAAATAGCATAGGATTCCATATCCAAAAGGTTTGGATCCCCTATCCCGGGAAAAACATTTTTTAACCTTAAACACTTTGAAATTTTATTTTACCCATATTTTTTGGAAGGGAAAAAAACCAATTTTTGGGGGCCTTTTTTTTTTAAAAAAACTTTAAAAAAGAAAAGGGGGACCTGGATAATATCTTTTTTGTGCCCTGTGCAAATGAAACTGATGGTAAAGGATCACAGGGCCCTCCCCCAAATTTTCCCGAAACTCCCTTCCAGGGAGTTTCTTAAAACCCCAAACCCCCAGCCCTCCCCCATGTGCACAAAAGTCGTAACCCGGCAATCAAAGAATTTTTAATCCCCCAAACCAAAGTTGGGACAAATTATTTTTTGCCCCCGCATGCTCCCCCACTCGCATAAAAAAACAAACCCCCCTCGGAAAAAAGGGCTAAAAATTCCGGATAATTTATCAAACTCACGGGCCTCCATGAACAACTATCGATCTCAGGGAGACTCCCAGAACCCCCAGCAGATTTGGGATGTCTAGGACCATGCTACTTAAACGGATCTGGTAGTGAAAAAGCTTCATACCCAGATCTCTTATAGTAGCTTTACATTCTAGCAAAGCTAGCAGCTAACATCCATCAAGAGGTCGATCTGCAGCAAATGCAGATGATTATTCAGTTTGATGTCCTGCATCAGATATAGATTGTGATTTAGTAAAATTCTAAATCCTGAAATCATAAATTATGACTTATTAACCTCAGTCAACGTAACTGACATAGGACTCTGCTTCAGGGGTTGGTCTTTGACCCTGACTACAACAGCTGACTGATCGAAGGGCATATGGACAGATATGGTTTCTCCATTCTCCCAAAGGCAAAGCAGAGTAAAGCTCTCCCCAGTCCATAGTCCTTGGTGATGATGTCCCATCCTGTCTGGAACAACAGCCATTGTGTTTGCCAGGAAGCGGACCTCCTGCGCACAGTTGCTCTTCCTGCTGGGGGTCATTCAGTGCAGCGCATAGTATGATTTGGGATGGATTTACATCAACTTGTAAACATACCTCTGACGGCTATGTGTTTGTTAGATGTGTTAGAAGCTGCAGCTTCAGCTCTGGTGCTGGTCAAATATTCCCAAGCTGCAGTCTTGATGTTTTCAGTACCATTGAGATCTTGACATCCACCACATTTAGGAGGAATTTCAAATGTTAATCCTTTTGAATAGAAAGTTTAGTGTTAGTATTAGAAACTTCTGCTAAATAGTCTCATTGTGCCCTCTTAACATAATAAAAGCTACCTGATATTTAATGGTTTTCATAAAATCAAAAATCAGAAATTGAGCAGTCTTAAGGGATTGTGCACAGCAAAGTTGTTTTTCTCCTTTTTGTTGCCATTATTGGCTTCACAACTAAAAAGATACCTCTGATAACCCTTTAGTGGGCCTAGAACCAAGGTTTGGAGCTTCTGAATGGAGTTACTGAAAATGTCCCAATTTGAGCACCAGCTACGACATACGTATTAATAAAGCCAGAGGAATCCATTACATTAAAGAGAAAGCTAAAACATTTATTAAACAGTAAAAACAAACATTATTGTATTACACTGGATGCATGTGATTAGAACATTGCTATGTAGCATTTTAAAGGAAGTTTATTTCGTTTCCTACTTCAATAACAGATACAACACAATGAGACACATTTTTCTACATTTAAAAAATGCTAAATTACTATAAGAGATGAGTGCACTTATCTTGAGCTTTTAGGAATGCTTAGATCAAAGTTCTGCAGCATAATCTATGAGGGTCTAATTAGTACTTTGGCCAGATACAGAGGCTACAACCCTAGAGCATCACACCACAATATTTTACTACTTATTTACTGTTGTCCTTTTTCTAAACCCCTAGTTATTGCTGCTAGTGAAGATTCTCAGTCATCCAGGTCATAGTCATTCCAAAAAAAGTTACAAAACAGTCAACTGGACTTTGTTTTCCAAGATTGAAGATGTTTCGCCTACCATCCAGGAAGCTTTTTCAATTCAAAATGTCTGAATTAGCAATGAATTACAGGCTTTATAGAGTGGACCAAAAAAGACTTGTTTTAGCTCAGAAAACAAGCAAATTTAACCCCTTATAGCTAGATACAGGTATACTTTCTTAACTTTCTCATCTGTCCCCAAAGTATTTACCTAAAGGTGTTTGGGATCAACAAAATACCTTTCTGGTAAATGAGAGACAAGCCTTTTGTGTTTACGTTCTTTTCCTGTGATGCATCATGAACTTTGACCTTAACTGAGTCAAGTCAGATCTGAAGTGCTTTAGATTTTTTTTTTCTGGACTATAGATATGCTCTTGGAGTACTTCAGTATATCAACCATTCCTGGGAATTTTCACGGCTTTTTCTTATTTTGCCTATTTGTGAATAATGTTTCTGATCAAAGTTCAGTGGAGTGAAAGCTTTGCCATTACTTTTCAACTCTTTTAAGGATAAAAGTGTTGTTTTGTTTTTAAGATTCTTTACCCCCCCTAATTAGATGGGTTATACTTAAATGATTTATTGGTCTTTCAGGTAAAGCAGTATTTGGTTTGTCAAGAGAAACTGACTAAAAACTGCGTTCATAATATAACAAAGAGGAAATCACTCATTCATACTGGGTGGGGTTGTACATGCAGCCTTTTAGCTGTGAATTAAATGTCCACAGTCCAAAAACATGACTGTTAGGTTAATTGGCTTCTCTAAAGTCCCCTTAGGTGTGAGTGTGTGTGTGAATGGTTGTTTGTCCTGTTTGTCTCTGTGTTGTCCTGCGATGGACTGGCGAGCTGTCCAGGGTGTACCCCGCCTCTCACCCGTAGACAGCTGGAGAGCGACACCAGCACCCCTCGCAACCCTGCTTGGGATTAAGCATGTCTGAAAATGGATGGATGGATGGATAAATGAATGTATTATTAAAAAAATTAATGCTTTATTTTTGCTCAGGTTAGCTTTAACTGAAATTGAAACGTGTGTGATAACCTGAAAAAATTAAGTATGCCAAAGAAAATAGAAAATAAAACAAAATCTGTAGGGGGGGGGGTTGGATTTTTCATAAAATGATCTGAGGATTTAGAGGTTTTCTCCTATCTTCCTGTCTCTCCCCACAGTCAGGTATAGATAATGAAGGTGCGAAGCTCAAGCGCTATCTGCATTTATCACTTAAGAATGACTAAAATGTATCTGAAGCTTCACAGGATCAGTACTGCTGATTTTTCGCTGGCATTCACTGTGACCTCTGACTCCGTTGCTCCGAGTCCTCATGAATAACGCTAAAACAAACTGATTGTAAGTCAACATGTTAAGTTTAAAGATGGTGCAAAGAGCGGCTTTCTGGAACCTATTTGATAGACAAAACATTATCCGGAAAATACATTAAATCATTGAAATAGATTTTGCCCCCATTTTGGCAGAAATCTAACAATTAGATATAAATAAATCAGCTATATGAATATTTTTTAAATCATATTATTAAATTTCTTCTCGCAATGCAGTGTAGTACTAACATGTTGCCTCTGTTCTGCATTTACATTAATTTAATTAGATTTATATATATATGTATAGTTATATATAGTTATATATATAGTTAGTTATATAGTTAATGTTGGTTGATTCCTGAAAGGGATGTGAAAATTTTAGGCCCTTCAGCTGTGTCAGGATCCTAACAAAGGATTTCACTCTGTGTGTTAACCTGCAGCTTCATTAAGCTAATGAGAGCCAATCAATTACGTTAATTAGCTGGAGTTAAAATCTCTCCTGGAGGGAACCAGACTTAACGAGCAGACGGCTGACGGACCATCCGGTCAGCTCAAGCAGTTGTCACAGCCAGCTTGGACGTGTGTGGAGGAAGGCTCCATCCTGAATTTATCCCCGCCTGGCCCTGGCCTGCTTATCTCTGATGACTAGACTCACACGCACATGTCAGATCACACACACCCATTTATATGTTTTCCTGTCTAGCGAGAGGGAAGCTCTCTCTTATACCTCCTGTTGTGTGTGTGTGTGGGTGTGTGTGTGTTGGGGGGGGTCACACAAGCATAATCCAAGGTCCTACACAAGGGACAGGCAGATTTAGACCATGCCTACTAAAGGCACAGCGAAGTCAGGAATCAAATACTGAGAAACCTGTGTTTATCAGCACCTTGGACAGGTATTGTAAAGTCTGATAAAAGAAGATAGCTGTAGATAACCAGTATTTATCTATCTAAACCGCATGCCAAATACTTTGATAGTGAGAACCCCCGTCTCCAGCTCCAGTAGACAGCATGACGCTCACACTCCCTTTTCTCGTTTGGCCCTCAATAATATGAGATATGATAGCTCCTGTTTTTATCTCTAAACAGTGATTAATATTTAACTGGAAAAAGAAGGTAGTTGCACATAGATTCTTAAACACTTACTCCTTTCCTAAAAATATTGCCTTTATTTAAATGTTTTACGGCCCTAAATTGAAGTTGCATTTCTCTTATAGAGGGTTACAAATATTATATATCTTTAAAAAATACAGATGAAAATCCACTAAATAATCTTCTATGACATAAAATAAACTTGGTTTTCAAAAAAAATTTACAATATTTTTATTTTTAATATATCCTGTAAATGCTTAAAAAAGGTTACATTAAAAAACGCTTTTTCTTAGATGCCTCTTAAAAACTTTTTAAGAGATCAATTAAACAGCTGTTGCTTTTCTTAAATTGTACCAGAAAACCAAAAGTTTGATAATTCAGACACATACTTTTTCCACAATATTTTAAAGAGAACAGTAATGTTAATTCTACACTTGCATTATATCAATGAGAGGAAAATGTATAGATATAGGATTAAAGATGGCTATTGGTAATGTTATTAAAAAGACCAAACTGTGTGTGTGTGCCCTCCAAAGCGAAGTAGTTTGCTGTAATAGAACAGGAAAATAGAAAAACTTCTTAAATCTAGTCTTAAATAAAGCCACACAGCAAAAAAAGTACTTAATTAACATAAAAAAAAAGACACGATGAAATCTCTTTGAAGACAGTTGCTAAACTGATCTTTACATTACAACATATCCATCCATTATCTGACATGCTTGTCCCAATTGGGGTCACGAGGGGTGCTGGTGCCACAGAGACACACAGGACAAACAACTATTCATGCACACGCACACACCTAAGGACAATTTAGAGAAGCCAATTAACCTAACAGTCATGTTTTTGGACTGTGGGAGGAAGCCGGAGTACCCAGAGAGAACCCACGCATGCTCAGGGAGAACATGCAAACTCCATGCAGAAAGACCCTGGGCCGGGAATCGAACCCAGAACCCAGTGCTACCCACTGCTCCACTGAGCAGCCCCATTACAACATATGTTTTTTTATCTTTTTATTGTTGAGATCTTGGTTTACTTTACTTAAAAAACTAAATTTGACATTTATGTGTGTTTTAAATAGTAATTATATGTTTTATTTATCAATGACAATCAATTCCCGTTTTAGACTAAAAACAGATGCCTCAAGGTTTTTTTTAAATTAATTTCACTACAACACCTTTTATCCCATAAAGTCTGGCCTCTTTAAAATGATGATCTGTTCATTTTTCAGATTTTCTTATAATGTCCAAGATTATTAAGATTAGAGGAGCCTCTAGATTAGAGGAAGACTCAGTAAGTGTGGTTAATTTGTTAGAATCACAAAAGGAACATTATGAGTTCACAGAGGTAAATGGTTAAGAGGAGAGAAATGGGAAACTGTGATGGTTTTGAAATGAGAAAATAGATCACTATCATTCAATCATTTTATTTAACACAAGTAGGGGCTGCTGATACATCTAAAATCTACTTAATCTAAATGGACACATTTTGGATCCTAATCTATTTAACATTAAATAAATGAACACAGCTGTCATATCAGGCTGATGGCTAACATGTCTTGTGCATGATATCTGTTACAGGTTCACAGTCAGAACTAAAGTACCAGCTGTTCATTAAAGGTTGGAAACTGCTCTGTCAGCCTCATTACACAGTGAGTAGTTTCCACTTTTAGTATGCAGCATGGAGCTGGAACACCGTGCGTGAAATTAAACCATTACTTCCTGAATCAGACTTTTCCATCTGTCAGTGGGACTCTGCCTTGTTCCGTTATCCTGTAGTCTTACCCTGAAATCCAGAATGATTTGTTCCTGGTGGAAAGAGGCAGTGAGAGACATCACACCGCGCCTTTAAATGCAGAACACACACTCTCACATTCACAGCTGCGTTGTCTCCCACAGTGATCCAACTGGTTGATGATTCATTAACAGGCTCAGCTTGAGGTGAAGCACCTTTTCCCCTCATGTGGCTCTTTATGTGTGAAGAACTGTCTGTCGAACACTCGGTGTTGTTGTTTACCGTCGCATAATGATGCACACAGCTAAAATTAATTATGGAATAGGAAAAAGAAGGCCAAGATATCAGACGCTTCCGCACTCTTTTGTTTTGTTTTGCTCTTTTGTTGTTTTTGTTGGCTGTATTTTCTCTGTACCACAAAGCTTAAACTGCCCTCCAAATAACAAGGATCACACAATTATTTGTCAATGGTATGATAAATTACACTTTTTTAAAACATGTTCCCTAACTATCTTTGAGTCAAACTAAGGGTTCTAGCATTAGAGATTGTCCCGCTTTACTCATTTAACACATCATTGTCACTTGCTGTGTTTCCATCACAAATGTGCGCAAAACTATGAAGATATTCAGCTAAATTCAAAAAATCAAAGTTCCACAATTACAGTGTTTTAATTAAACAACGAATATTATTACTTTGGGCTTTCCTCTTTGCCTTAATGCTAGGCAGTAAGGTCCAACAGCAGATCACATGACTTGTAAGAAGCGAAAAAAGGGTTTCCACTGCATCCTCAAAAAATATAAACTATTTCGATACGACAAAAAAAACAACTCATCAAGGCGTACAAACTTTTTTAGTGAAAGATGAGAGTTTGTTTTCAAAAGTGCGGTGATTCCATTTAACAAAAATTTAATTTTAGAATTACAATTTGCACGATTTGATGCTTAACGGAAACATACGTCATGACAGGCCAGAATGACCACCGACCTACAGCCTGAACATTGGTTGTCACAAAGTGCTTTGAGAGGATAGTCATGACCCCTTGTCAAGAACTATCAATTGCAGGCCTCCTCATATTTACTCTTCTGACATATGACTGTACTTCTAGATGCCCCAGCTGTGACATATTGACATTTAGAGCAGTAGTTGGATGCAGCGGTGTAAAGCTGATAACCTCTGAATCATTGTGAAAGGATAAGGACATAGTGGTGGATTTCAGAAAGGATAAGGATCCCCCTCATACCCTGCACCTAGGAGGAGCAGCTGTGGAGATGGTTTCCAGCTACAGGTACCTGGGCGTGCATTTAATCAGTAATGGAGTGCCAACACTTCTTGTCCAGTCAGAAAAACCAATCAGTATCTCTACTTCCTCAGGAAGCTGCACAGATCTGGACTCAGTAGCTCGATCCTGAGGAACTTTCATTGCTGTGTGGTGGAGAGCATTATCTGCTTCTCTATCACCATGTGGCACAATAGCTGCACTGCTGCTAAGCGGATGGCTCACAGAGGAATATAGAAGGCAGTCTGCTAAACTCTAGCTTAAACTTTTTCTTTTCTTAAATGTTAAATAGAGAAATTGTATACAAATGTCAACTGGTTCTGTTAGGCCTTTGTAACATTTTTATCCTCCAAACTTTGTTTATGACTAAAAACCCTGACTGAATTCATTTATGTCTGGGACTGAGCTGACAGGAAGGGAACAAAAAAAAAAAAAAAAAACAGAACTAGAAAACAAAACTATGGCATTGTTGGGATCTGGAGATTCTCCACCTTCTCCAGCAGAGTGCGCTGTGGATCCCCCTGGGCTGGAGCCCTCCAGCACAGCTGATGCTCATCCGCTCATCAGGAGACCGGCCCTTATAAGCAGCTGCCAGACCTTGCTTCGACGCTGCAGTGTTAGCCAAGTTTGGTTAGTGAACCTGAGCCTCTGAATTTACTAATAGTTATCTTCCTAGAGAAACCTTATTCTAACCTGAATCTGCCTGCCTGCCCTAGAGAGCCAAACCTGAAGACTACATTCTGGAATCCACCTGCTGCTCTTGGGAAAGAGCTAATCACTTCAACCAAGATCTGTTCACTGGAAGTCAGAAGTAAGACGCTGCTGCTGCCTAAGCACTCTGCTGAACCAACAGTCTCTGGACCCAACCGGTTCCCTCTCTCAGAACTAACCTGGACCTCTTCAAGGTATCCACTGAAATATCTGAAAACCCATTTAACTTATCTGCATACCCAGCTAACCAACAATCCGCCTCTGCAGACGCCAGAGAATCCTGCCCGGACCAGAACCTGAATCTTGTCTTGTTTGTGTGAAACTTTAATAAACTCTGTTAAACCTTTTACCAAGTCTCAGTGGTGTTCTGCATGTGGGTTTATCTCTAAACCGATCATGACAGGCATCAATCAGAGTGTTTGCTGCTTATTCCAAGTGGGTTTGTTTCATCCACTCAAATTAGGAAGTATTTTTTTCCATGACATCAAGTTCTCTTCCAGTCCTGAAAAAGAAGGTGGCAAAATGCATATGAAAAAAAAAAAACAAGGGAGGTTTAAGGATTCTTCCCATGACTGTAAATCAAAGTTTCTTCCATCTTCTAGAATAGATGTTGGCACTCACAGAATATCAAAAACATTTGAAAAAACTGTTGGTGATGATCCATGTCATAATATGGAGGCAGGTTTTTTTAAAGGATTCTTTAACATCATTTGGCGGAACAAGCAGTCCCCCCACTAAACCAGAGTGCCAGTAGTGACTATTAGCAGCTTCAGCATCAGACTCAAAAGTCCAGAAGTATTAAACTGAAGGCAAAAACACATGAAATGTGAGCCATGCTTTGCTTGGAGTCTTGATCTGTGGATCAAACAAAAAAACTAAAGTGCAGAGTTAATGGAGAAGGTGAGAGCAGAACAAACACCAGAGGCTGCAGACACACACTGTGCCTTATTTATAAACTTATAAAATGATTTTAAGTAGGGCTGGGCAATTAATTGCATTTGCAATGTAATCACAATTCAGCAAAATGCAAATTTCAAATTTCTCTTAATTTTATTTATTTCATTACACTTAACAAGAGTAAGAGTTAAGTACATTTCCCCCTCCAGCCTGTTAGGTGGTGCTAATATTCTTAAAATAGTTTTGCCAGAACACAGAAGGGAAGAGACAGATGCAGGAAGTAAGATCCTTTCACACAAAGTTTACAGTCCTGCAACAAGGTCATGAAAAATCTGAAACCTTCAAATGAGACATCCACATATTAGTGATTAGTGTAAAAGGGAATCACAGTAAAATTGCAATCACAAAATTGGTTGAAATTAATCACACTTAAGATTTTTGACAAAATTGTTAAGCCCAAATTTTAAGGAAATTGTTGCCAAAGGTGAACCTCATGCCAAGGAAAAATTCATTCAAATTTGGTAATGATCAAGATCATATTTAATAAAAGGCTAAATCTGCTGCTTGGTAGAGGTCTGCACTCTCTGAGAGCTTTTCTAGTTTCGATTATGGTTTGGGTGTTGGACTATGACACTGTGCTTAATTTTTCATTGTCTTTCAATCAAATTCAGAAAGCTCAGAGAAACATTTATCTGTGGGCATCTTTATCACAAAACTCATGTGGTGACCAAAGTGTGTGCATCGTAATCCTTCACATCCTTCTCTGACCAAGAGATTTTCTCCTACTTCTGCTTTTTGTTTTTTTCTTAGAAATTAACAGAAACCATGTGTGGTTGGAAAAAAAAATCAAGAAGATCACCTCACTAGCCATTTGGTTGTAAATACTTGGTGACCATGGAAACCTGTCTGGACTTCCTCTCTTTGCTTCCCTCCTATGAATCAGGGAGGTTTTGGTACCTCCTGTTTCCTCTTGCCTTTCCCTCACTGTGATCACAGGAAGTCCTTTGCTGTCAAGGCCTGTGACTATTTAAGGACATCAGAATAAAAGCACACAATGCTGACCTTCTGTCAAAATAAAAGCTTGGCCCTTCACCTTTTTGTCTGTAAGAGGAAATAAAATAAAGAACATAGTGAAAAATACCAATACTTTGACAATGGCCTTCCTGCCTCGGTCATTAGCTTCCTCACATCCCCCAGAAGTATTTTCTTTTCTAATCATTTTTCAAGATATAAAAGAGGAAAGACCGTTCTGCTACTCCCTCAAGGTTGCTGTGACACCAGAAGCATCTGTCAACAAACAAATGTCTGACCTGACAGATTTTGTTTATCATTAAGTAGAAGAAATGCTTTTTCAATTCAGTCCTTGTTGGATTATTTTCTCTCAGCATCCAGGACATGGATTTTAACAGATTTTGTGAACTAAATAATGTCACTCTGGTGCATTTTATCCATCATGTTAATATTTTACTGTAAGTGTCTTCTTACTAGAGAAGCACCAGAAAACCTGAAGTTTTTGTGTGGAAAGACGTACTGCCCCTCCTCCACCTGTTGCTGTGAACTGCTACTGATGGTTTTTCCCTCGCTTAGGCGAAATCTCTTGTTTGGAAACATTTAAAAAACTCAAAAAGTTAAATGAGCTTAGTTCCAGAGATTTTTCAGATGTTCCCCACTCTTTTATCTCCGACAAGTTAAAATGTCCTCAGTTGTCGTTACAGTGAAGAGAAAAAGCATGCGTTGTGCTGCTGCAGCTGTCTCTTTTGTTTAGAGACATAATGTAATCTGGTGGGTAAATGAGTTGTTAACATGGAAGCCATTTTGAATGGAGCTCTTACCTTTTGCATCGAAAATGGGGATTTCCACAGCAGATCAACACCCCCTTTGTTGAATGTTGAATTTGGCAAATATTTTATTTTCTTAATCTCGTGCACTATTTTTTTGTGATCCATCTTCACAAATCGTTGCCCTTGAAGTGTCTCGCTGCAGCGGAGACTCAACCAAAGAGCCAGGTGAACAAGACCAAGCAGACATCATGCACGCTCACATGCACAGAAAATACAGCCTAAATCACAGCGCCATGAACTGATTAATGGAGCTTAGAGAAGCAAATGGGGTAAAAAGAGGAAAGCTTATTTTACATGTTGGGCAATTGAAAGAGTTTGGATGGGAAAGAAAGGAAAATATATTTGCTTTTAAACTAGCACAACGCACCTTTAAGGTTCTCCTTGTATATGTGATACATATTTAAACATCGAAAATGTGCATTGATATATATATATTTTCAAATATCTTGAGGGCACTTTCTGAATATATTTTCAAATGAAATAAACTTTAAGTAACATTTATTTAAGATTTTTTGAAAAACTGCATTTTATATTTAATGATTAACAAAATATAAGCAGTAATAATTAAGCCTATTTTGACCATTTTGCTCCCAATAAAGATATTTTAAATATAAAGTATAAGAAACTGTGGTGTCTGGATTTTGTAAATGGGGCTCTGCAGAACGAATATGTTAAAAGTCAAAGCTGTTTGTGTCCAGGATGTTTGGGATCTGCAGAGATAATTCCTGACCCTGGAGACCCTGGGTCTATCTGAGAACATCCTGGATGGAAGGAAGGTAGGAAATGAAGATACGCTTTTTGGCAGATCTAGTTGCTTGTTACAGTCTGAACCTGTCCCATTTTATGAATAAATCAAACCACACAGTGATGGATAAACACACAACAGATTTAATGATGGTGGCGTTGAAAAGGATCACCTGCTCCTGGAGAATAAAGTCTAAGTTTGACCTTCTTTTGAACACCTTTGTTGGAGGATGAGTTCAGGCCCAGAGAGAGGGTACTTTCCAGGTACCAGAGTGTTTCTTTATGTATGAGGAAGTGCATCCTCTTTAGTCAAACCAGTTAGTCAAAGTGATGAAGGTGTAAAGATGTGAGCAAGCTTGACAACAGACTGACTATGAGAGCAATTAGACTGGGTTAGAGGTTCACAAATATGGAAACTCTAAATTAACGTACCAGTCTGCAGGTCTCTATCATTCTAAGGAAATAACAGCAATTAACCTGGGACAGACTAAAAGAATAAATTAAGAAGAAATTCTGGCCCGTGTGGTGAGATTCAAGAGAAAAGCCAGTTAAAGCATGTAATTCTGGTCAGAACACAGTGCATTACATCCTGTTTCATATGGGGCTGCATAGCACTGTCACGTCATAACATCATGCCTGATATATTTATAATACTGTTGTACAGACACATTTAAATATATATTTCATCAATGGGTCATAGAATAAAGGTGATTAGTCTGCGGTTCTTCTCAGGGGTTCAGGAAGCCCAGTTTGCTTTGATAGTGGCCTTTAGGTCATCTGCATTGTTAAGGCTGTTGTCTCTCATCTTCCTCTTAACAGTACTCCATGGATTATCTATGGGGTTCAGGTCAGATGAGCAAAGCACAGTAACACAAGGGTTATTGAACTTTGTTGACCTTTAAAGGTCAGGTCAGGCGCCAAGTGCTGCTGGGAAATAAAATCGGTATTTCAATACAGCCTGTGAGCAGAGGGAAGCATGAGGTGCTTTAACATTTCCAGGTAGATGACCTTGCTAACTGTGAACTTCAGAAAACCCAGTGGAAGCACGCCAAAAAATTATAACTTCTAACACTTGTTTTTTTGTAATCTTGGTGTGTCACAGCTATTAATCTTCGTTATGCATGTTTTGATCTGGATCACATTGAAAATGGGGTAATGATCAATAAAAAAGACATAATACAACTCTGAAAACCTACAAGGCCATCTTGAATTTGTTTTCATTGCACATAAACTCCACACAAAATTAAAAGAAAAACAAATGTGTGAAACCTGAGGAGCTTTAAAATATAGCAAGGTTTAGTTACCATGTATCACAGCTCTGTTGAAAACTTCTTTTCTAATGGAGGGACCAATTATTTAGGAGCTTGCTCACTAATCGGATGAAACCGAATGATTAACATGAAAGAGGAATATGAGAAACTATTTTTGGATCAGGAAAATAATTCTGCTGATATGAATGCATGTGCCTCTGAGATGGATTAACATGAAACAAGTTGAGCTTGAAATAAATAAGATAAAATCAGAGGTTTTCCTGCTTGTTCTGCTGACAACTTCTCTGCTGTTCATTCATGTCTCCTCTGAACAAAGAGGTCTTCTCAACCAGCTGACAGCTGCACTCAGTGTGTGTGTGGGTGACTGTGTGTGTTTACCTTCAATCTCTTGGTAACCAGTTTGCAGAAACTCTATTCTGCTGTTTGTTTTCTTGGCAAGAAAAAAAATAAACAGGAAGTGAGACAGAATGGCAGGAATGGGACATCCTGTGAAGGTTGAACTGCTGTATCAGTTTAATCATATCAGAGAGTTGAGATGTTGTACAACTTCCTGTCAGGTTAGCGCCATCCGATGGAAACTCAGAATACTGCACTTCATTTGGATTCAGAACCAAAGAACATGGATGAAGGCTGCAGTGAGGGAATGATGCAAAAAGGGGAGCTTTTTTATATATAATGTTTCAATTATCAAACAAACACATACACTTAGATATTATGGTTGTTTAATGATGTTATTCACTCCTCATGATGGTCTTAATTTTGCTGTTTTTATCAAAGATGCCAGTAGGGATGCTGACCCTGGCAGACTGAACAGATGCTGTTACTGGAGGCATTGCTACGGTAACTCAGACCCAAATGGCCTCTGGATGAAAGCAGCTGTTCTGACCGACGGCACAGAGACTCAGAGAGGAGGGAAAAAAGCATGCATAGTTTTTGGGGGGTTTCTTTTTAGTAAAACCTTTTCATTAATTTTGAGGGCTTGAATGAACTCTTAATAAAACAGTCGACAAGTTAAGTTTTAGTTATTTTTACTTCGTTAAACTGAAACTATATTATTTACTTTTTGTCCCACACGGAGGGCTAAGTACTAGCACCACATCATAATGTAAAAAATCTTTTAACTAAATCAAAAATATATTTTTGTAAGAAGTCTTTGTCGACAGCACACTTAAATCTACATTTTTTCTTAGAGTAAATATTTTCTCTTTGCACATTTCTTGGGTAATGTTCTTTAGGAAGATGAGTCTGATATTGACAGATGGCTGTTTGTTAATATACATGGTCGGTTTAACTATTGCAGAACACGTTTGAGTTTAATGTTCATGGGATGGAGTCACATAGTTTCATATTCATAATTACGAGTTCCCTTTGTAAGACATTGATCTGAGGACACAAAGAAATTTGATATTTGAACTCATGAAGTGTGACACCATTATATTTAGGACATGTTTACAAGTGGTGTTGTTTTTAAGTGCACGTGCAAAGGTAGAACAAGAGGATATTTTCTGCTCAGGTGGTGATGAAGAGTGTTTTATTTTGTAAAAAAAAACAGAGGGAAAAAATAGTAGAATGCAAGGCAACACTAAATTATTTTATTATGCTTTGAGTGAGTTGTTTATCCGAATCAATTAAAAGCGTCATTATTATTCCTTTTTTCTCCAATCTACAAAAACACTAAAGTGTTTTTAAAAAAGTAGAACAATGTCTTACTGCAGCTGATATGAAACTGCAGGCTTTTTTTTCTTATTTTCCCCACAATTAGCCTCATATCTACAACAATTTAGGTCAATGTTTGTCAGTTTAATAACCAGTTTTCAGACTGGAATAAAACAAACCTCCTAACAAAATATAGAGGTGGAAAAGACCAGGAACAGATTGTTACTGCACTGTTATTACAGACTTAATTGTTACACATTTAGATGAACATTTGAAGCTAGTGGATAATTATAGGCAAATAGTTCTGAATGTTTTATCTGTGAAAAAGTGTTGGGCCTAAGATAAACATAAGTCACCATTGTTTGTTAAATCTAATTAAAATGAAAAAAAAAATCATAAAAAGCAAACATAAAGAAATGACTTTAAATAGACCTGTCAAATATATTTCAAAATTTCAGTTATATTTAGTTATAAAATGGGAAAGTACAGCAATTGATCATGATCAGCACATCATTAAGGAAGCTTGCCCAGTTTATACCACAATATATTTAGTTCGGTGTGCCCCGCATTGCTGATTAGAGACTATAGGGGATCCAAAGAGCGGTCTGGAGCCCTCGGAGGAAAGCAGTAGCAGGTTATGAATCTAGCAAAGAATTATAAAATAGAATGAAAAGATCTTTAATGTTTGTCCTTCAACTGGTTTTCAGAACGACTGCAAACATGCTCACTTCTATCTGCCCAAGCAAGTTCATCTCAAAAGCAAACCGCAAGATACTGGAAACAGTCTCCAAAAACACTGAAATGTCTTAAACAGATGGAGAACAAGGTCATTTTGCAGCTGATATGAAACTGCATTTTTGCACTCTTTCATAGGTGGGGTATCTATCTAGGGAAACCATTAAAGGCAGACAAATGTTTGTTGTAGTCAAATAACAATTATGCTCTTTGAACAGATGAGACTAAAATGTCTGCTCTTCCAAAGGCTTAGGGTGTAGGATGTGTTTTTAGCTCCACTTACATGGATGTTATTTAAAGCAGCCTTAATAACAAAATAAAAAAAAACAGAGAAGACAAAACAGTTTTTCTGGTAATATTATGTTCAGAAGTGTGTTTTAACCTGGGTGATTATGTAAAAGTCTTTGTCTATTTATTGGCTGCTTGTTTGCTGAGCAGCTCTTTTTGAGTCCCCAATTTTTTTGTTTTGTTTGTTTTTTTACCTTATGCTAAAAAAAAAACATTTAAAGAACAAGGGGGGGATCTAAAGACATTTGTGCTCAGCACTGCAAACTATCAAGGGAAATCTCCAAAAATAAGCGTGAACAGAATATTAATATCCTGTTTTTTCTTTTATTTTAAATGTTAACTTTTAGTTGTTGTTATGAGCTGCAAAAATATGAAGGTCATGAACATAAATTATCCAAAAGAAAGAAAACATCCCACAGCATATAAAGAGTTAATTTGTTTATAGCCTCTTAGTCCCCGTAAAGAAAGAGAAACATTCAGCTGAAATATCAAAGATTTCACCAGAACAAGACTGAGTTTGTTTATGAATACTGTGACTAATTAAATTAAATCTAAATGTATACTTCCTGTCCTGAGCAGCGTGGGAGGCGACACGGTTCTGTTTAATTGTATAGTAACATCCAAATGCACACATACGCTCATGTATACAAGCAGCAGGGGAATCGGCTTCAGTGAATGCAGACAGTGATTATCGTTCTTCACAATTGCTCTAACAAGCAAAACCTCGCCATCATTATCTTGTGGAGAAGGAAACAGTAAAATATACAGAACTGTCTGTGTTTGTTGTGAGAGTTCCAGCTCCATTGTTCTGTTTTGTCCCAAATCTGACAAACCTAACTGTACTAATGATGAAGAGGCTAATCTACACTTCTAGCACAATGTTTAGTTGGTGTACAGCAGAATGGAGCTCTGTTGTCACATCTGCAGCTCTGCATTTTCCTGTATACACAGACTAACGGTCATTCAACCAATGGGAGGTCAGAGATCATTGGGGGGTTTCATACTTAACCACACCTCCTAGTCTCTGTTGTCTTATGGCCTAAACTTAGGTCTCAGAGGGATGTGGGAAAAAACAAACTCTTTTCTTTTATGCCTGCAGAAAGTAAATTTAGTGAACATTACCTTGCATTGTTAAAAAAGGTTCTGTATGTTTTAAGCTCTTTTAATCCTCCTTTATTAATCATGTTTTTTATATATCTGACAGATCACAGAAGGAACGCCACAATTGGAGAAACAGCCAGGAGTTTTTTACTTTGTTTTTGTGTTATTTTTTTACCAAAGATTCAAAAACTGTTATATTAAAAGAAAAAACAAAAAAATTGTATTTTAAGGTATTTAGAACTGTTAAACAAGTAGCCTGTTCCTTTCAACTTTTTTTTTTACTTTATTTGAGGAATAAATGCTTTATTCGGTATACATAGTAGAAAAATATGATATCCATCAGGGACATGAACATATATATCAACACGAAAAAATTATTTGATTAAATGAATTGTGCAAATTAGCCATAAAATAAAGTTATGAATATTTAATAGTAAATTGAACCATCAAATTTTGTAGGAGTTGAAGAAATCAGAGGGTCAGGGAGGAAAATCTGCATAAATTACATAAATTACATATTCACTTCAAAAAGTGATCTTAATAGAAAGGTGACCTATAAAAAAGCCATAATTAAGGGCAATAGGCAGCCATTGGTTTGCTACAAGACAGACACTGGTAAAGGGACTCTTGTCAAATGAAACTAAACATTATATAGGGAGAAAAAATTAAAATCCGCTCACAACCTCAACATAGAGGAAAGTGGTGGTGGAAGTGTCACGGTGTGAGGAGGCTTTTCTTCAGCAGGGAGAAAGAAATTAGTGAGACGTTATTGGAGGATGGATGGAGATAAATAAAGGATAACATTGGTGCAAAGAATTAGACTGAAAAACGCTTGAGACTGGGGTAAACCTTTGTTTAGGAGGCTAATTTAAACTGTAGCATCCTAAAAGGAAATATTGAAGTTTAATTTTCTTACACCACCTCACCTACTCACTGGTCAAAACTGCACAAAAGCGCTTTTACTTCCTGCAGAGGATCACAACCTTCCACAGAAGCACCATAGAGAGCATTCTGAACAGCTTTCTCACTGTGCGGTTTGGAGGCTGCAGCATCTCAGACTGGAAGAAGGTGAGAAGAGTGGTGAGAACAGAAAAGATAATCGAGGCTCCTCTTCCCTCCATAAAAGACATTTAATCCCAGCACATGTCCCGAGTCCATAACATCATCAGTGACCCCACACACCCCCACCATGGACTGTTCTTTCTGCTTCCCACTGGGAAAAGGCTTCGAAGCATTCAATGCAGGTCCAGCAGAATTTCGAAACAGCTTCTTATCCACCACCATCATACTGCTAAACTGTTGAGAAAACTCTAAATCATGTGACAGACTCTGCATCACACTGACTACATCAAACCAAAACACTGCATAATTGGACCATATATATTCAATGCTCTGAACTTCCAGATCAATGCGTTTTTCTGCACCATGTTTTGCTCCCACACTGTTTTGATCACTGCTGCACTTTAAAAAATGGAAATGTCATGAAAGCTGTGCAAAACTAAATTTTGTTTTGTATACGGTCTGTGTATAGAAAATTACAATAAAAGTTGTCTAAGTAAAAAGTGAAAAGGTCAAAAAGACAGATTTTTTTTGCCCTTCAAGATTCTGAACATTTTAAAATGTAGATATTATATATTTATGTAAAAATGTGCATGTAATTTTCCTGCTATCTGGTTTGTTTCTGTCTTTTACTTAATGTTTTGCTTTTATATTTGTGTTTTTTCAGAACAGATTTCTCTGTGTTTAATCTGCAAGAGAAAATCTCCACAGGAAATGCAGACAAGAAAGGGGATTTCCACAACATGACTGAAGAAAAGTCCTTCATCATATCCATGATGAAGGACTGAACACAGCGAAGGCAGTTAGACTGATTTTTATTGTTATTTCTTTTACAGGATAAAGTTGGAAAGTAAAGTATTTCTAACATGATTTTCTGCCTTCCTTTACAATATTTTCCTTCTGTTTGTATCCTAGAGCCACCGGGGTCTGTAACCTACTGGGGATGCCATTCTTATCTCTGTTTAGAACATGCTCTGCAGCGATTGGCTGAAAGTTCAGCTGGAGCCAGCTTAATATTAAACTCATCACTGTCCAAGAATAGACAGCAGCTGTTTGCCATATCTTCATCAACCACATACATTGACTAACAAGGTTTTAATCTAGTCTGAATTTATTCATCTTAACTGCTTTTAAAGCTATACTGATTAAAAATGACTTTTACTGGAACTATGAAATAATAGTTAGAAATGTTTTTTGTTTTTGTTTTTTCAACAAGAGTCTTTTATAAACAAAAACTGACAAATAAAAACATAATATTAACTTGCACATATGAGTTAATGCATGTAGTTTCTGGTACAGTAAGCATTTCCCTGCAATTGATAATTAATTTCCTGTTCTATGTGTGTTTTATGGTATACATCAGGTTTTTTTAAGAAAAAACATGATTTATCAGACGAGTTATATAAATCTGTCATATAAATCAGTCTGCTTCTTCAAGTCTCACAAAAGCCTTACATGACTTGCTTAAAGGTAAAGTGGTGGATGTTCTTTTTCCGGGTGGATCATCTAAATAAGTGGTCCTCCTAATTGTCAATCATTCTGGTAATATGTTTACATAAGGCCGTCCTATGTGCTCGTTCCTATTTTCACTTACCGGTGGTGACATAGTGGAAAAATTGCAGATCTTCTTTTGGAAAGTGAGCTTGTATGAGTGATGCAAACAGCAACTTTTAAACAGAGCGTGCTCGAGGAGAAATGGGCTTGCTCATGCTCTCGCACGCATTCAATAGGCGTTCCCTCTCGGGAGCAGGTACGAGGTTGTGCATGTGCTTTTCTTTTAAGTAGAGAGGGCGGATCTTTTAAAAAATGTGCGAAAATTCTCCACAATATCTTTACATATAATTTATTTGCAGTGGTTTAGCTATATTTACAAGAAAATCCATCAAAGAAAAAATATGATAAATCTTTCACTTGTGTAACTAAAATAATTTATTTAAAGCACAAGTATCAAAATCATCTTTATTGGCCAAGTTTGTTGCATAAACAGATTTGACCTTTGCTTTCCATCACTTCCATCATAAACACTAGTTAAATGTGTATAAAACTTTATGGGAAATAAAATAAGGATAAGTAGCATTATTATACCATTATTATAAAATTTCACTAAAGCTTATGTTATAATAAAACAATTGCTAAAGGGGAAACCATATGTGGCTTAATACAGCTCCACCAGAGATTGTATGATTTCTTTATTTTCACTATTACCTTTCTCTGATTAGCCACCTTAAGAAACAAAGCTAAGCTAAACAAGCCTTATTATTTGGCAGCAGACACAAAAAACATTCAAATACGCTTTTGAACACCCAAGGTATTAGATATATTCTGATATAGCAGTTTATACTTGATTTGATCTAACAATATCCGTAACAAACAGCAGAATTAACAATCCAAAACAGTTTACAAAAGAAGTCGGAAAAATGCAAAGCATATAAAGCACAAAGCATATAAGGTTTGGGCAAGCGATAGATTTTCTTGGTACCTATAGGCAGACTAATATTTCTCTGCAGCAGGTTACAGCTCTCATATGTTACTTGTCTGAACAGCAACAATACAGGCATACATTGAAATAAAAATATTTCCTCTATTTAAGGAGAATTTACTCTATTATCATGTAATTTATTTCTCTTGCTACCTTTTCATGTCAAGCTATTATTTGTTGTATAAAGTTCTAACTCTAATTGCATATATATATATAGCAGTACTTGTAATTTGCAAGAATGAATCAAAGTAAAGTTATTATTATTGCAATCCTTGCTGTGCAAAGAGCGGCCATCTGGAAAGAGCGCATGCTTGGACGCATAATGTTCAACAGAATCATGAGAGTTGTGTCCTAACAGCAGTTAGGGGTCCCTCTGCTCCAAGTACTCCACATAAGTATTTTCTTTTTGGTTTGAATTTACTTTGCTGTGACTAAATTGAGCCATAAAAATGAACTTCTTAAAGCTCATACAGCTGACAGCTTTGGGGAATATTGAAAGGAAACTTTTTTTAACGAGTACTTATCCACAGAAGCAGCTTTATCAATATGAACTCTGCGATCTCTGAGGGATAAAATCATGAAAACAATAAAGGCCAAATCCTGGATATGAAGCGTGGGAGTAGAACACGCGCGGTATTTATGCCTGTTATACCTGGGGACCGTGTAAAACAATGCAGCATCATAATAACCAAGCCATATATTTATCACCTGCTGTTTCAGCCCTGCATGTGAGCATGTCCTCATTAATCACAACAGCACTGTTCCTCCAGTGAGATGCTCTGATCTCAGGAGGGGAACCATCTGTTGCTCAACATCTCAACTGTACTGGAGAGCAAACAACCAAACACGGGACTCTGGGAAAAAAAAAAAATCAGAACTATGGAACCGCTTGAGGAAAAATCAGCATAATTCTATTCTGAATGCATGTTGTCTGTTTACCACCAACTACTGCAGTAAATTAAATGCATCTAATGCATTTTTTATTGTAATTTATTTTTAGGATTTGGTCAGAATGTACTCAATGACATCCTCCCCTTGAGGGCCATAAAAAAAGTCCTGACACAAGAAGTAAATTTCTCTTAAGAACTTCCCAAAACAGATAAATAACAGAACATGCACTTTATCTAAGGGTGATGGGGCTTTGATTGTAAAAATGTTAGGAAAGGGCTTTCAGATTATAGGTACTCATCTGAATAAGCCCTTATCAACAATCAGAGAGATATTTAAGACATTTAAAACGCTGGGACAAACAAGGCTAGATGAGGATTTAAGCTGCTTCATCTTATTCAGTCACGTTACTCTGTTATCAGAATTTTGCATTTGAATTAATTGAGGTTGCAAAGATAGATTAAGATAATTGGATTCACAAAATAAACCTTAGTTTTCTGCTTTTACAATCCAAAGCCATCAATAACCAATGAGGAACAAACAAGTATTTAAGGCTGATGAAAACATAAGCATTGCTTTACAGGAACTAAAAAAAGAGATCAGCTCATGTGTCCTGTGGTTCCCACTACAAAACACAACAAGGCCACAGAAATAAACTGAAGTGCTTGACTTTCCACCGCGGTAGTTGGAGTCTCCTCTTTTTGTTTTATGTTGCTTTGCTTCCACCTATTGGTAGGAATGAAACATCACAGACATCTTTTTAGGGAGAACATATTTATTCATTTCAGAAGGCGCAATTATGAACCTAAATGAACAATATTAACAAACAGCACAAGATAATACACGATGAAACAGAAAACAGAATAGTATAAGTGGATGATATATCAAATGATGATATCAAATAGCTAGAAAATAGATCATATAAAATATAATCTAATATGTAGAAATGTAAAGATAATGGGCTGCATGGTGTCACAGTTTGGAGCACTGATGCCTTGCAGAACGAAAGTTCTGGGTTCTATTACTGGCCAAATGTCTTTCTGCAGGTTCTCCCCGTGCATGTATGGGTCGTTTCCGGGTACTCCAGCTTCCTTCCACAGTCCAAAACTATGACTGTTAGGTTAATTGTCAGTTCTATTCTCACAATCATTGGTGCTTTATCTGGTGTCTACTGTTAAAAGTACATTCTTATATGTTTGTTGAATTTTACTGTGGTCTTAATTTAGTTGTTTTGTACATAGTATAGAATTCAATTTTATTTTCATTACACTGTTACAAGTACAAAGCAAAGAAATCCATTCTCTGCATTCCACCCATCCCTTTTTTGGGGAGCAGTAGGCAGCCATTGTGCAGTATGCAGGTTAAAGGTCTTGCTCAGGGACAAAGAGTGGCAATCCATGGGAGAAGGGCTTAAAGTTAGAATTCCCTAACCACTAGGACACAACTCCCCTATATAAAACAGACTACCCCAGATTTTGGGGTTTACAATGTGCAGGAATAGCCAGGCAGCTACTCTTACTACATTTGCTGAGGTGTAGATTCTTACAAACAGTGTTCTGTTGAGGTCATCAAACGTATTTGCTTTATTTTGATATATTTGAAATCATATTCAAAATGTTATTGTTAACGCCAGTGTGTTGCGTATATTAGCTCCGACATTTGAATCAAGATGCCATGTACAAAAAAATTTGATTGACTGATGACCGTTAATATATGTTTGGTTGAATTTAGGTGAACAAGCTGACATATAACTAACTGGCCTGCATAAAATAACGAGAAAAAAACACCACCGATTTTAGGACAGGATTTCTTTCTTAAATAGAAATTTCTAACTTTTGGGACAATATTGTCTGATGAAGAGTACATTTAAATACACGTTTAAGCCAGAATTATTTGAAATTTTAATGAATTCCCTACGACTTTAAACCTGCTTCTATTAAAAAGCTGGAAATCTGAAGCTTAATCAGAAATATAAGGCTGCATTTGGCAGGTTTACAAACAAATCAAGAATTTCAGAATTTCCTTAATGTGAACCAAACACCACGTAACGTGTCCTTTTGGGTTTCTAGAAGTCAAACTAAGCATTGATCTTCCTTGCATAGTTAGTTTAAGGTGCTAATAGTGCTAACAGGCTATTAGCCTTTTTTCTAGATATGCAAACATAACACACAATTTAAAAGATGCAGAGAAATCCATGGTTGCTATGGTTTCTTTTCATGTGCATAATTTAGAAGCAAGCTGTAATTCTGCATTTTCAGACATTTTCTCAGACCTCACTCAGCGAATCCACCTTTTTTGACGAGTTCTTAATTTCTAAGAAGATTTAAAGTTTCCAAGAAACTGACCATCATTGAATTTGAAGCTTTGAACATGAAAGATGTAAGAACTGAGTTTTCTAAAACTCTGCATTGTTTTCTGTGTGATTTATTGGAGAAACTTTTAGAGACTTTAAAGTTTGCTGATGGTTAAACTAAATACTATTAAAGAAACATGTCTAAAGTAAGAGCTACATGATAAAGAAATAGAGAATTGTAAAGTTAACCTGTTAAAAAGTAAAATAGTCGCAATTTTTTCATATGAAGCATAATTTTAGCATTTGTTTTTGTAGTGCTGCTGAAATAAGCAGCTTAAAACTATTACTTTTAACAATTTTTATTTTTTATAACATAACTATAATTATTACAAATTAAATTGCCAATAAACAGTTTTAAAGTGTTTGCTGCTTCACTTTGATAGTTGGTGTGTTTAAAAGCAGATTATTTCATTAAATTTTAAACATAGTCAGTAACAAGCTTTTTTTTTTTTATCAAACTGTGCAGCATTTTTTTTGTAATTGAGATTACACCAGCCTGTTGCTGTTTTCATTCTCGTCTCTAAAACCAAGAAAACAGAAAGATGGTAGAAGAACCAAAACATCTATTGAAAACTTGTCTTGCGATTTTAAATATTGAAAGGAAAAAGGAAAATAGATTTTAATGTGATGTAATGTTGAACGTATTTTTATGTAATCTGGGTTTTGTAAAGAAATATTCCAAGTTAAGCTTGATAATCTTAGATTTTGAGCAGGAAAATATTAAATGTAGTCAGGATAATGTAAAAAAAAAAAAACAACCTTTGGTGTTAGCTCTTTAGTTTATCATTGCTTTAAATCAAAAATTAGATGCCATCTTCAGCCCTATTTGAATCAAAAGTGTTACATAATAAATTCTTGTATTGCTTAAAAGTTTTCTTGCTTTTTTCTACTGTTTGCCTGTAGAGCTGCCAAAAGAATGATCTAAGAGTTTTGTGACTTGTTTCCTCATAATGCAATAGAGTTGTCAGCCAACCAGTTTTAATTAACTGACTCCATCAATGCAACATGGCAACTCAAAAATCTTTTCATTGCTTATTTCAAAATAAGAGTTTCAACCTCTTGTATTAACCTTAGAGCTCTATCTTTGTACATGGAGTGTATAATAATAACTTAGATTGTTTTCCCCTGGATAGCATCTATGCAACACCTTGCGAGACAGACTCCTATTATTCACAAAATCTGTTTTGGTCTAAATATAATCACAGCCTCAGTCTAATGCGTGTTTTGTCATGTGGTCTTCCTGGTAATCTTTATTGTATTCAGAGAGCAGTGAGAGCTTCAGCGGGCAGGACTAACAGAGAATGTCCATGCTGCCAAGATGAGCAGGTAAAATCTTATTCTCATCTTTAAACACACACTAAAAACTGCTACTGATAAATTTTATATAACAGTAAATATTTGCTGTTTGGTTTTTGTGAAATGAACTTCCAAGTAGGTTCTACTCCAAACTTTCTTATCTTCTCCAGGCCCCTAAAGTATCTGGAAAACGCCATCATTCTCCTGACTCGGCCACGCCTCCCCAGAAGAGGAGGCGTTCAATGGCAGCTCATCCCAACCAACCTCTTGTTGTGACCTCAGCTCCTGCTCAATGCACCACTCAGGTTGAAAGGCTGATCTCTAAGCCTCCGGCCACCATCCACCCTGCAGACCTCCCAGCAGTCTGTCATATGCCAATCCTCAACCAGTCCTCCACTGCTGCTGTGCAGGACAATGAGCCCTTGATGATTTACACAGTAGAGGAGTACCAGCAGATTTACCATGAAGTGGTCGATGACATGCTGAGGTGAATTTATATTGATGTTGGAAGTTGTGACCTCAACACTTAGTCTTAAAGATTGTAAAATTGATAAACCCATGCCGATCTGTTGTCATTTGAGAAATGTCTGCTTTTCAGAGGTTCAAAAATGGTCGAAGGCGACCTTACAGTGTCAACTTAGGGCGAGGTATCAAGCAAAAGCTCTGGGAAAGGATGAACAAGCCCTCTATTACAACGTTAGCCAGCCAAAATGGCCTGATTAATGAAAACATCACCTATGGCTATGGGAAAAATCCTCCTCTTTACATCTTGGATGATTGAAAAAAAAAAACAAAGTTCCAAGACAAAAACTCAGAAACCTGACTGACAAAAATACTGACAATGAAACCAACACTTTTTTATATAATTCTCTAAAAGTTCAGCCTAAAGCTTGATAACTTAAACCAAACCTCTTTGGATCAATCAAAATCAGTTATGGATCAAAGTAAAAAAAAAGAAACTGCTGAGTTGACCTCAACCTCAGTCTCCATCTCCAAACCTTACGTTTACCCGCAAAACCTCCTCATCAGTCTCCATCTGCAGAGTTTAAACCTGCCTACAAAACCTCTACCTAAGTCTCTATCTACAGAGTTTAAATCTACCAAAAAAACTTCCACCTCAGTCTCCATCTGCAGAGTTAAACCTGCCATCAAAACCTCCATTCCCATCTGCAGATTTAAAACCTGCCTGTAAAACTTCCCCCTCAGTCTCCATCTGCAGCTTTTAAACCTGCCTGCAAAACCTCCCCCTCAGTCTCCATCTGCAGAGTTAAACCTGCCATCAAAACCTCCATTCCCATCTGCAGATCTTAAACCTACCTGTAAAACTTCCCCCTCAGTCTCCATTTGCAGAGTTAAACCTGCCATCAAAACCTCCATTCCCATCTGCAGATCTTAAACCTGCCTGTAAAACATCCCCCTCAGTCTCCATCTGCAGAGTTAAACCTACCATCAAAACCTCCATTCCCATCTGCAGATCTTAAACCTGCCTGTAAACCCCCCCCCCCCAAGTCTCCATCTGCAGAGTTAAACCTGCCATCAAAACCTCCATTCCCATCTGCAGATCTTAAACCTGCCTGTAAAACTTCCCCCTCAGTCTCCATCTGCAGCTTTTAAACCTGCCTGCAAAACCTCCCCCTCAGTCTCCATCTGCAGAGTTAAACCTGCCATCAAAACCTCCATTCCCATCTGCAGATTTAAAACCTGCCTGTAAAACTTCCCCCTCAGTCTCCATCTGCAGCTTTTAAACCTGCCTGCAAAACCTCCCCCTCAGTCTCCATCTACAGAGTTAAACCTGCCATCAAAACCTCCATTCCCATCTGCAGATTTTAAACCTACCTGTAAAACTTCCCCCTCAGTCTCCATCTGCAGAGTTAAACCTGCCATCAAAACCTCCATCTCCATCTGCAGATCTAAAACCTGCCTGTAAAACTTCCCCCTCAGTCTCCATCTGCAGAGTTAAAACTGCCATCAAAACCTCCATCTCCATCTGCAGATCTAAAACCTGCCTGTAAAACTTCCCTCTCAGTCTCCATCTGCAGAGTTAATACTGCCATCAAAACCTCCATCCCCATCTGCAGATCTAAAACCTACCTGTAAAACTTCCCCCTCAGTCTCCATCTGCAGAGTTAAAACTGCCATCAAAACCTCCATCCCCATCTGCAGATCTAAAGCCTGCGTGTAAAACTTCCCCCTCAGTCTCCATCTCCAGAGTTAAAACTGCCATCAAAACCTCCATCCCCATCTGCAGATCTAAAGCCTGCCTGTAAAACTTCCCCCCTAGTCTCCATCTGCAGAGTTAAACCTGCCATCAAAACCTCCATCTCCATCTGCAGATCTACTGTAAAGCATGCGTGTAAAACTTCCCCCTCAGTCTCCATCTGCACAGTTTAAACTGCCATCAAAACCTCCATCTTCATCTGCAGATCTAAAGCCTGCCTGTAAAACTTCCCCCTCAGTCTCCATCTGCAGAGTTAAACCTGCCATCAAAACCTCCATTCCCATCTGCAGATCTAAAACCTGCCTTTAAAACTTCCCCCTCATTCTCCATGGGCAGAGTTTAAACTGCCATCAAAACCTCCATCTCCATCTGCAGAATTAAAACCTCCCTGTAAAACTTCCCCCTCAGTCTCCATCTGCAGAGTTAAAACTGCCATCAAAACCTCCATCCCCATCTGCAGATTTAAAACCTGCCTGTAAAACCTCCTCCTCAGTCTCCATCTGCAGCTTTTAAAACTCCTGGCAAAACCTCCTCCTCAGTCTCCATCTGCAGTGGATAAACCTGCGTAAAGCAAGGCCAACAGCCTCCGCCATTCCTTCCGTCCTGCTCTGCTCTGTTATGAGCTTCGTAGAGCTCGAGGAGAGTATCTGCGAGAGAATTGAGATCAAGTGTTATTAAAAAGGGACGTAAAGGACCTGCAAACCAAACTAAAAGTCATTCATCCTTTGAATGGTGTTTGGAAAGTGCCCTGTTGCTCATCAATCAACTAGCTGTTTCCACCATCAAAAAGGGGTGTTTAATTTGGCCTTCAAAAAGTAACATAGTTCTGTGTTTAGAATAACAGTATTGAAATGTTCTTTGTATATCATGTGAATACACTGAAAATAAAATAATCATAGTGCATCTTATTCATCCATTTAAGCATATCATATTTAGATACTCTTAAATAATTTTGTCATGTTAGCATCATAAGACATGGAAACAAATGTGTTAAACCAAATATGCTTGTAATTCAGTTGGGGAACGAGTGGCTGAGATCTCAGGAGAGCTGTGCTTAAGTAAAATGGCGGCATATACGTAGTTCATATCAAATCCACTCAGGTAAGTACAAGCCAATAATTGAAAATTAAACAAAGTAAGGTTTAAACATTAACAATTGTCTTGTATTTTACGAGGAAACAAACTGGACAAGGAGACCTTGACGAACCTGTAGAGCTAGCTGGGTGAGTGTTTCAACAACATCGTATTGGGGAAGCCTAGAAACCCCACATCCACAAACACACCTTCAACCAAACGCTCCTGATCTAGCTCAACCAGTGCTTCTTCTACTGTGTCTCCAGACAGGAGCTACAGCGACGTCCAGAAATCCATCAACCAAAAGGTAACCAGCCTGGATGCCTATCTCGCCTTGTTAGAAGTCCTACATAAAGAGGTTCAAGCCCTGAGAGAGTCGGAGGAATACAGCCAAGGGCATCTAGTCTCTATTACCGCCACGAACAAAGCGCTGAGGGGGGAAGTCATGAAGCTCACCGAGGGGATGATCCAGCTGTATGGTGAAAATAAGAAGATGAAAGAATCCATTCAGGACATTCAGTTGTGAAGCATGAGAGACAACTTTGTCTTTGCAGGCATTCCGGAGCAGCAGGAGGAGGATCCTGAGGTGACAATCCCAGAGTTCCTCCAGAAGAAGCTGGAAATCCTGGCGGATCAGGTAAAAAACATCCACTTTCATAAGCTTGATAAAACCCATCCTAGACCAATTGTAGCTAAATTTGAACACTATAAACAAAAAGAGTAGGTCAGAAGTCGGGGCAGAGAGCAGAGAGGAATGGATTTCAATGTTAATGACCAGTCTCCAAAGGAAATCCTGGATCGTAGGCGAGTGCTATTCCCAATCAGGAAGAACTACATCACTGAAGGCGTCAGAGCTACGTTGCAGTTGATTGTTCAGGGATCAGAAGATCAATCCTTGGCTTTTTTAGATGCACAACAGGTGGATTTAAAGCATGTGACAGCTAAGAAGCTGGGCCTAAGCAGTGAGGCTTTTTTCCATGTCCTTACGGTGAGATATAGCAATATTCCATATTATATGTCCCAGTTATTCATGCATATATTAGGGGTGGGAATCTCTGGGCACCTCAGGATACAATTTGAATTTAGAGGGCTGCGATTCGATTTTAAAACGATTACCAATGTATCTTGAGGGAAAAAAAGTCTAAACAGGATTCCCAGATAACTACTAAGCATTTCGTTTGAGCATTCAAATCCAAAAGAAACATCTCCTAATTAGCTTCTGTAAACCTCACATCTGCTCTATGATGCTTGCATCTATAATTACCTTTACTTCTGTACACTCAATGCTAGTTGACATCCAGCGTAATTATACACTGAACACATGGTGTCAAAGAATTCATGTTCCTTGAAATATGTTCTATGTAGAAAAATGAGGGCCTTGTAACGCTCAATGGTTTAGTTGACTCACTTTTTTCAGGATTTTACTAGGATGGTTGATTAATTCTCCATTTACTGAAGGGGGGAGATCACAGCTGAGTAGCAGGGCTGCAATTAATTAATCACATTTGCATCAGATCTGCAGATATGTCTTCAGGTTTCTCCCACATTTTTTTACCCCACCTTATCCCATCTCGTCAGACTCACACCCTTCCTTAACTGAAAGAACTCACTACATCTACATGAATAAAGAGTTGGTGTTAGCCTTAACTCTACTTTTTAGAGCAAGCTCACCTTGTATTTCTAGAGCCAATTCAGTACAAGATAAACTTTTAGGAATAATGAAACATATGGACAAGTAAGTTCTCATTAAGTTGACAGATTGTCTTTCAAATTAGGTTAATTTATGTTTGGCTATAGGCAGAGATTTAAGATCGTGAACCAGGCATAACGGTAAGCATCCCCAAGGTGCCACTTGTTCCACCTTGAATACTTTGAGATCTCAAATCGTCGGTGCTCATCTTCAGAGGAGTCCCCAGGACTGGCCACTATTGCACCAGCTGCTGCTGCAGCTGATCCAGCGCTTAATGTTGACAACTAAGGTTATCTGGCCCATAATTATCTTTATAAGTACAGCCGCTAGCAACCTAGTTGGCAACTAGCTAAGCTAAATAGCTACTCCAGGTGAGCTTAGCATAGAACAGCCAGGGGCGGAGCTAGATCGGGGGTTAGGGGTGGCCATAGCCACCCTTAGCCAGTCAATTTTAATTTTTCATATATTACTTAATATTTTTTCATATATTCATAATTACTTGAAACAAAAACACTGATGATAATAATAATAACAATAATAATAATAATAATAATAATACATTTGATTTATACTGCACTTTTCATCAAAAAGACCTCAAAGTACGGTACTACAAAAAAGAAAAGTATTTAAAAAAGAAATAAAAAAATTATAATAATGAAAAAAAACATAATAATAATAATAAAAGCTGTTTTAAAAAGAGAGAGAAAAAAAACATCTAAAGGGGACCAAAAGTTTTGCTAAAAAGCAGTGGCACGGGAAGGGGGGTGCTGTGGGGGCTGCAGCCTCCCTCGTCATAGCATCAGCCCCCCATGGTGGGGGGCTGTGGAGTAACATGATATTGTACTTAAAAACATGAAATTATTTATGTATTTATTTTTTAAAAGACTGTGTTTGATATGGGATTAAAATAATGGGCTGTGTATAAGATATAAACAAATGATTCATTATTTTGATATTTCATAAAAAAAACTAGGCTACTCCCCCAGAAGCATCCACCACCTCACATTCATTTAGGCTTGGCTAGCAATAGGCAGCAGAAACGTCTTTCTGACAATTTCGAGGTAAGAAATGGTTTTAATTCCCCTATACTGCCGCATTTAGCGTCATTTATGTGCCTATTCGTCTTAGTCCTGTGGCTGAAGAAGTCTACGCTAGAATAAGGCTGCATATCACTAAATATTATATAAAAATTAAATTGGGTTAAATTTTTTTTTTTTTGTGTGTGTTTTTTTTTTGTTTTAGATTTTGAAAATCTTTCCCCCAATACCCAAGTCGAATGGACTTTCAAGCCCTTTCCCAAAATGCTAGTTTAGGATATTTAGGCCATTTTTTTATTCAAGTATTCCTGATCCTTTTTGATTGGGAGCTTTGTTTGTTTTGAATGATTAAAAGAAAAAGGAAAAAAAATTTAAAAATTTGTTCATGTTTTGGGTTTATCCATTTTAAATGGTAATTTTTTCCAAAAAATTTTTTGAGGGCCTAAAAATTTATTACGGTATTTTAAAAACTTAAAGCCACACCCTTCAAAAATTTAAATGAACTTTATGTTTTTTTCCACCCCAAACCCCAAAATTCAGCCCCCACCTCGGTTTGGGAAACAGGCCGGTCCACCACGCCCGGGAAAAACAAGGGTAATTTATTTTCATTCCCTTTTTAAAATTTTCCTTTTGTACCGAAGAGTATACCAAAATTTTTTTTTAAAAAAGGTTTTAAAAAAATTTTAAGAAATTTCCCATTTTTCTAAATTAAAATTCTGTAAAACAAAGATAAACATTTTTTTAAAACCCCAAATTTTTCCTTTAAATGAAAGAGAATGAATTTCCCCATTTGAGATGAAAAAAGGGATTACATATGAAATAAGATATGTTTTTTTCCCCCTTTTTGGAAAAAAAACCGAAAAAAAAAAAAGGGGGGGGGAATGACTCTGGGTTTTCTAGGGAATCCTTTGTTCATTTTAATTTTTAAATGTTCCGTTTTTGGTTTATTTTAAAAAGGGGTTTCCCCCCAAAAAAACTTTTTTCCCCACGTGTAAATCAAAAACTGGTTTACGTTAAAGTCCCTTTTTTAAAAATCACTCTTATTTAAAGTCAAAAAACCGTGGGTTCAATTTAAATAGATCTTTTTATTGTGTAGTCTAAAGTAAATTACCCAAAAAAAAAAAATGAAAAAAGGATAAGATTTTTTATGATTAGTTAAAACTAGTTTAAAAATATGTAAAATTTTCCTTTTTAAAATTGGATTTTATTTGATTTTAAAAAAAATACAGTTTTAAAATCCTGTTTCCTTTTAAAAGACTAAGCCCAAATGAAAGTTTGTAAATGGGTGGTAAAGATCAGGGAGGGGCCCCAAAGGGAAAATTATGGAGTAAAAAAAATTTTTTGAAAAAACTTAACACCAAAGCAACACAAATTTTTAAATGACCTTTGATCGGGGGTTACAGGGTGTCATTCCCCCCAAAGGTGAATCAAAATTTTTAGTGGGTTTTTAAACCATATCCTTAGCCAGCATTTTTAAGGGTTTTGGTTTTTGATGTCGCCCGTTTTTGGCCCCCTGGGCAAACATTTGACTAGGCCCCTGGTGTCTCAAATTTGCCACGTTTCTGTCTAGGGAGCTCCCCAATTTTAACCAGAGGGGGGCTTCTCAGTGGTTTTGTCACAAAAGGGGGAAAAAATTGGATAGAACGGGAAGGGTTTTGGTGGGGGCCCAAATTTGGCAAAGATCCATAAATTAGATTTTTCTTCTTTATCGTAACCCAGTCACCTGGCTGGTTTAACGGGAAAAAAAAAAAAACCTTACCCCCACTTAGTATTTTTGGGATAAGAAATTTAAACTTTTTTAACAAGTTACGGCTGATTTTAAATAATAGAAACAGTAGATCTGCCCTGTGTTAATTAAGGATTTTAGGAACCCCAGTTTTTAATTGAAAATTTGGGAAAAAATTGTAAAACTAATTTTAAATCATAAATTTAAAGGAAAACAGGGGAGAACTTGCACGAAGAAAACAAGAAAATCTTTGCTGAAAAAATAACCTACTTTAAAGCAAGACCCCTGAAAATTTAAATCTTTTTTAAACAAAAAATCCCTTTAGTTTTTTTCATTAAAAAAAAAATTTAAACGATTGATAATATAAATATTTACAGGTATGTCCCTACTGTAGACCTATACATTTTGAAGGTACGGGGTCTAATGCCCCCCTTGTTCCCATTAAACATAGTGTTTTTTTAAAATGAGGCCTTTCTATGTGGGGACAATTAAAAATGTATAACAAACCTCAAAAAAAAACAAAAAATTAGTAAAGTCCCTTTTGTCCGGGCCCAATCATTTATTTTTATCTTTTTAAACCCCTGAAAAGGGGGTTTTGGGCACCAGGCCTAATCAGCAAAACTTTAAAACATGTTTGGCTCCATCTGTGTCGTGCTGCAGAACTGCCCTGCTTTGTCTTTTTCCCAAAAATTTGTAGTGAAAAATTTTTGTTTTTTTTGTTTTTTTTTAAAACCCCCAGTTTCTATACCCCAGGGGAAAATTTTTAAAAAAATCTAAAGAAAATTTTTCTGAAAGAAATATTTAAAAAACAATTTAAGTTTTTTTAAAAAATGAACCCTTGAATTTAGTATACAAATTTGCTTTGCTCCAGCATTTTTTTTTAAAAGGGTTTTTTTTTAATAAAAGGGGATTATGTGAAACTTGGTTTTCTTGTTTGCTTTCTGCCTCCTTAATAAAGGAAAACTATAATGGGGGCCTATATTTTTAAACCTGGGGCCCTAAAATTCGGGCTTTAAACCCTTCCCGGGAAGGTGATTTTTTTGAATTTGTTTCGTTACCCTAAAAACCACAAAACCCCTGCCCAATTTTGGGTTTAAAAAACAGAAATGGGAAAACAAAAGTTGGTTTAAATTTTAAAACCCCTAAAAACTTTCCCAAAACAGCTGCTGAAGATCTGTAAAAAAAGGTAATTTAAAAAAAAAAAAAAACCCCCAAAAAAAAACAAAGGGGAATTTGTCCTAAGTTTTCTGAGGTAAGCTCTCCAAAAACTTCATTTGATTAAATTTAAATTTTATTTAAAAAAAGTCAAAAACAATAAAAAGAAAATTTTTTGAAGAACCCCCGCAACATCTGGTTAAACCTCTAATTTATTTGGCTGAAAGGTTGAGAATTCAAATCTGTGGGGGTTATTTTAAAATTTTTATTTAGTTTTGAAAATTTTTTGGGTCAAAAAATATTTCTAAATCCAATGAGTTTTATATTTTTTTAAAAAACAAAATTAAGCAAAGAAAATTTATCTAATTTTTGGGTGAAAAGGGCCCGGGAAGCCAGGGGATGTCTCCTCTTTGGGAAAACTTATATGTTTGTGATGATGTGGCGACGGGCCCTTGTAAAAAAAATGCTTCTCAAAACTGGGGAATCGGGGGGCCATTTTCATGGGGATAAACCCCCGGTTGGAAAAGCAGCTGCCTTCTGTGACCCTAAGTAATTTTCTCTGATCTGAGTAAAAAATTACAAAAAGAAATCGGGTTGCCCATTTTCTCATGGTTATTTAAAACATGTAGGGTTAAAGAAAGTGTTTTTTAAAGATTTTTTGTCAAGAGTATCTTTTTTTGGGAAAAAGAACAAAGGGGAAAAGTTTTAAAGGGGTTTGAAAAACACATAGCATCCCATTAACGGTATAAAAAAAAAAAAAAAAAAAAAAAAACGGTTTCTTGTTGTTTTAAAGTTATCGCCCCATTGGGGTTTTGCATATTTAAAATACCCCCCTTAGTTTTAATGTTTTTTTTTTTATGGAAAAACCGAGTACCTGGGGGAAAAACCAAGTTAGAAAGCCCAGTTTAAAAGGGGACAGGCAGACAGACAGACAGACAGACGACAGAAAAGACAGACAGACGGACAGACAGACGGGAACGAACCCGTATTTTTCATCTACAGGCTCTTTAAAAAATCATTTAAAATTTTCTGAACAGCCCCTTAAAAAAATTTCAAATTCCCAAGGGAAGGGTTTACGGGTTTGGGGGGGTTTTGGAAGTTTGACTTTTTAAAATATTTTAAACACTACCAGTCTGAACTGGACAAACATTTGGTCTAGGCCATAAAAACTGTATTTTTTCTTGACCCGAGCCATACTCCCCCCCGGGGGTTGTTTTGCGAAATATCCTTTAACAACTTTTTTACTATTTTTTTCTTTCTTTAGTCGGGTTCTGAAAAGTTTCTTTATTTTTCTTTGCTACATTTTTGGATTGTATTTTCCTTATTCTAATGACGTCGGGGGTCCCCCCTTTTTTCCCTTTGAACAATTGGGAAAATTGTTTTTCATTAAAAAGAAAGCCAAAAGGGTTTGTTTTTCTTTCCAAAATGTTTTTTTGGGGTTTTCTTTGGCAGAAAAAGGGGGGTTTCCCTATAAAATAGAAAGAGTGAATCACCAGGTCATATGCGGGCCCCGGCCCGCATCTCCCCCCGATGTACAGGGGGGTGAAATTGGGTTTTGCTGTTGTCAGTGTGGGGAAAAGGGGACCCTAATTTTTGGGAAAAAGAAAATTCTTTTTCTTTCATTTTGGGGGTTGGGGGTGTGCTGGGCCCCCTAGTTCTTAAAAAAACATTGGCTTTTGGGTTTTCCGTTCGACATAAACAATGTTTCCACCAGACCCTCGATCTTTGGACTAAGCTGCACCCCCTTTGCCCTTTCCCTTACCCCCTCCGTTTTCTTTTTTTTAATCCAAAGAAAAAATTTTTCCCAGGAACACCCTTAAAACCTCGTTTCATTTTTCTGGCTTTGAAAACTTCGGGGAAAAAAATTTGGATCTGCCTAAAAAGTGCCTTATTTTTTCTTTAGAGGAGGACAAAATTCGGGCCCAGCCATTTTTTTTTTTGGAGGAATGGGAAAATTTTACTAAAAAGGGCCCCCTCTTGTGTCTGAGTATAATTAAATCAGCCCAGTTCCTTTGCAAAATTTTTGGATAAATTTTCACTCAGAAATGGTTTTTTCCAAAAGGTTTTTCTCCCACACAAGAAAAAAAAAAAAATTTGAGTTTTGGGATGGTTGATAATCTTTTTTGGGGAATGTATTTTGTGCCCTTTTATTCCTTTTTTTTTTGAGATGCCCTCTTCTGATGATGAATAGCCGGGTGTCCATGGGGGAAAAAATGTTTTGGGGCTCCATTCAAAAAACAGTTCACCCTTTCCCAGCTTTGCTTTCCCCCTGTAAATAAAGCTTTCCCACAAAAAGCCAACGGGTTTTTAAAACTGTTTTTTGCCAAACGGGGAAAATTCCCATTTTTGGGTTTTATTGCATCTGAGTTCCCAGTTCTGACCCTTTTAAAATGGGAAAAAAAAATTTTTTTTGGGGGTTGAAAACTATTTTTTCAATTTTTAAAAGCGGGGCCCAACCTCCCAGGGCTCTGGGGTTTTTTTCCCCCCCAACTGATTTCCTTTTTTGGATTTTTTTCTGCTGATTTCCTTGTAAAGGTTTTTTTCTTTTGAAATTTTTCAACCAATTGTTCTGGTTTTTTCGTGTTCATCTAAATGGTGGGGAAATTTAAAAATTTTAAAATCAAGGGGAATGCCATGGGGTCACGGTAAAGGATCCTCTAAGGATGGATTTCATTACCTTTCCCTTCTGAAGGGAGAAAATGTACCCCATTTTTGGGCCCTGAACCCAAAATTTTGAAACCTCCTTTCTTGTGAATAATGCCAGTACCCTCTGGGGTAATTAAAACGGACCCCGCACAAATTTTTTTTCGGGACACATTCACCTGCTTTTTAAAACCAGTTTTCTAAATTTTTTTCCGGGTTCCTTTAAAAGCTTTTCCTCTCACGTATCCCGGGCGGGTTTCCTGGGAAAAAACCAGGGGTCTTATAAATCTCGTTTACCAAAAAAATGAAACTTTATCGGGGGACCTCCTTTTTCCATAAATTTGCGTTTAATTTTCTCCCTCACCCGGGGGGGGAAATTCTGGGGGAATCTTGAAGAACATTTGCAATTTTCTGTTGAAATTGGTTTGCTCAATCTCACATTGATTTTTCCAGGGGGTTTCCCCTGGCTTTTTTTTTAGAAAGCCATAATTTTTTAAATTTTTTTTGGAAATTTGGGAAATTTTAATTTCGCTGCTCCAAACTTTTTTCTGAAAATATTTTGGGTTTGAGAAATTCCCCGAGGACTAGGGTAATTTGTAAATTTTTCTAAACCCCCGAAAAAAACCCAGGGTCCATTCTGCGGGTGAAAAATCTTTTCAGTTCGGGGAAGGTTTAAAATTCTCCGGGTTTGGAATGGAGATGGAGTTTTTTTCTGCCCATCGTTTCTTTTTAAAAAAACCCCACTTTCCCTGATGTTTTTTTTAGTTCCCCCTGGGAAAATTGTCAAGTTGGATAAAAGAAACAGTCAGTCCCTCCGACGCTGCTCCACTGGGAATGTTTTGGACAAAATCCCCTTTGGGAAAATTTTTTTGAATGCCCTGTGACGTCACAGTTCCAACGAACGATGGGGGCTTTTCCCATTGCGGGGGACCGCCTGGGGGCGAATTTACGCCCAAAAACTTTAAAAAACCGGGTTTAAAAGGGTTTTAAACAAAAAAAATTGGAAATTTGGGATTTATAAACGGGACGATTTTGTTTCTTAACTTGAAGTCTCTCCCTCCTCAGCCGTAGTACCCTCCCCAACCACCGGGGTTTTTTATTTTTTAAATTTTGGAGGTGGTTGGTTTTAAAACAATGCTTTCCCTTTATGGTTTTTATGAAATTTTAAAGGATTTAAAAACCCCCTTAAAAGTAAGAGGGAGCGAGAGGAGGGGAAAAGGGTTTTAAAAGTCCTAAAAGCTGGACGCAGCCAAATAACCCGTTTGGGTCCCGAAGGGGCGACGGAAAAAGCAGAACCATATCCCCCTTTATTGCCAGATAAGAACTATATATATTTTTTTAAATTTGTTAAAAAAAAAAGATTTTTTGGTTGGGGGGTTTCCCCGTTCCCTTCCCCCTTTTCCCTTTTTTTTAAACCCAGCACATAAGTAAATTGACAGAGTGTGCAGCGTTTCTCCCGTTAAAATTTTAAAGAAATCCCTTGGAGAAAATATGTGGTTTTGCAAGCCCTTTTAACAAAAATTCGGTTTTACCGGGCCCTTTTGGGTATCTCAAATTGGGTTTTTTGGGCCCGACGTTTTTTTGCCCATTTAAAATTTTATCCCAAAAATATTTTTACTAGTCAAAATTTCCCATTCGAGATATTCTAAATTTTAAATTTTTAATGGTCAAAAAAGACGTCAGATTTAACATTAAAATTGTATGGGGGGATATGGGAAAACCCCTTTTTAAAAATATAAAAATTTTCCCCCGGTTTTTTTTTTGTTGGGCTAATCCAAATTCATTCCCCGATATCTTACAATATTTTTTGACTAGACCCAAAAACCCCAAAATTTTGGGCTATCCGGAAAGGTAATTTAAGATATCTTATTTAAAATTTTTATTAAGAAGAATAATAATTTTGGGGGGGCCTTGCCAATCAAATTTCCCCCCCCCCCCCCCCCCCCCCCCCCCCCCCCCCCCCCCCATCCATTAAAGGGTTTTTCTAGCTACCCTCGGTGCAGCCCTAGACCTGAAGTTTAATTTTCTTTAAAGGGGAAAAATCCCACATTTGGGCCCCGATGCTGTAAATTTAAAATTTACATTAATAAATAGGATCTGGAAAAGAGGGGGCTGTGCGCAGGATTTTCAAAAATTTTTTTTAAATTTTTTTAATTTTTTGGGTTTGGGTGAAAAAAACTAGTTTCGGATTCTTCAAAAAAACAACTCTGGGTTTTTTCCCCCCAGGGAGGTGGACCTCCACCTTCTGCTGCTCCCTCATGTCCCTGTCGTCCATTTTGGAGGTCTTGGAAAATCTCCGCTTTTTGGGTGCACGTTTTCCTCCCCTTCCCAACGTTTTTCCCCCAAAATTTTCGAAAAATCCTTTAAACCTGGGGGGGGGGGCTGGGCGAGACGCTCCTTTAGGGAGTTGAAACTCTTTGTAAGGTTCTCCCCGAGCTTCTGACAGAGGGTGAATCCTGCGAGTTGAACCCCAGAATTTTAAACCTTTTATTACCTATAATAAAACAAAAAATCTTTCATTCTGCTGTGGAAGATTTAAAAAGTTAGGAAAAAAACAACAAATACTTTTACCCGCAAAAAAGTTTTTCAAAAAATGGTGAGAAAATTTTCTAAAACAAAATTTCAAACCCCAAAGAGGGAAAATTGTCCCAATTTTTAAAATTTTAAAAAGTAAAATTTACACCAACTGTTCTTTTAGATTTTAGCCTGGGTTTATTTCTGAGCTGACTGATAATTTTTTGGGACCTTTTTTCCCCCCGAAAAAAAAAAAAACAGAGAAGAGAACAAAGGAAAAAAATTTTAAAAAATTAGATGTTATTTAAAAAAAATTAAAAAAAAACTATTTTATAGCCTAAGTGTTGGGAGCTGGAGAAAGTACCCCCCTTTCCCCCCAGAAAGTCCGCCATGGATCCTCCTGAGTCGAGCCTCCTGCACAGCAGGAAGTCTTCCCTCATCAAAAGGATCCACAGTATTTAAGCTGTCTTCAGACCTTGCCTCAACGCCGCGTTTTTTATCCCAGTGGGGGAAAACCCGTTTTTTTTCCTGTGAAGGTTTAGGAAAGCTTAACCTGCCAAGCCCGCCCTTGAGGGCCCAAACCCGAAGTCTTTTCTGGATTTCCCCTGCAGCTCTGGGCTAAGGCTGGAAAAATCAAAAGCCAAGGTCAAACCCCATTTTCCCAAAAAAGTAAAACGGTGAAGCAGCTAACGGACTCCCGCTGAACAAAACTATCTCCGGGGCCCCAATGTTTCCCTCTCAGGGCCCTTTTAAAAAAGAAACCTCAAGGTACTAATTGAAGGGGTGTCTGAATCAAAAATCCTTTTGAGCAAACCGGGTAACTGAACTGTCTCCCCAGGGCTCCCTGAACCCGTTCCCCAGGCCTGAACCTGAACCCGTGGTTAAAATCTGTGCTTTTAACAATAAAAAATTGTTTTAAAACCTTTTACTTTTTTTCCCTCTTCCCTTTGGGGTTTTTGCTTTAAATGGGTCTCACTTGTGAAAAAGAACATACAGCCCAAAAACAAGGCCCCGCAGGGCCACCCCCCGTCGTTTTATTTTGGGGTGAAACGGGGAGGCTCAAATCCCTGGAAAAGTTCAAGCTCTCAATGAGTTTAAAACCCACATTGAGGGTTTTTAAAAAACCCTGTAGTCCAAAAAATATGTAAACGCTTGAACAGAAACTAACAACCACCCAGTTGCAAAAAACCATTTTCCCGGGGGCCAGTTCTGCCTTTCCCAGGTCACCGGGAGTGGCGTCAATGGGCCCGAGTCCGCCCCAAGGGGCTTCCCCCCAAAAGTTTTTTTTGGTAATATAAAGGACTGCAAGGGGGTTTTTTTTTTTCAATGCGTTTTAAATTTTTTTAAACTCTCCTGGCATTTTCCCCCCAGGGTCATGTTAAAATAACCTTTTTTTTGTCTTATTGACCGGGAAAAACCCTGGAAAGGGCTCAGGGGAAGGTTTTTCCCTGACGGGAAAACCTTAAATTTTCAAAAAAAACCGATTTTTTTCTTGAATTTTCCCCCAATTTTTTAACCAAGAAACAGTCAAAAAGGGTTGACTTCGGGGCTCTTTTTTTACCTTTAAAAAGGAGGTTTTTTCAGTGGCGGAGTTTTTCCATTAACAAATTTGGGTTTAAAAATGAGCTTTCCCGGGTGGAAACAAAGCGCTCTGAAAAGGGGGGGGTTTTTTTATGGTTTGAATGAAAGCAAACAAGGGGTGAACTACAACCCCCGCCCAACCTGTCACCCTTTAAGAATTAAAACCCTCTGAAAGATAAAGTTGGACCCAAAAGAAATTTCCCAGGGTAGAAAAAAAGTTTTTTAAGTTAAGGGGTTTTGGTTTCTTTTTTTCCCCTGCCCCTTTCGGGGCTAATAATTTTTACTTTTTTTGTTTCTGCTCCCACAGAACAGGGTTGGGCTTAAAACCCAGATTTAAAGCCCCCGTCTCTTTCCTTTGCCCGTTTTAAAGGCCCCTCATTCCGGAGAAATGGATGCGAAAAAAAACCCCTGCAGGTGGGACAAAACCACTCACCCCCACAGGGGAAAAACAAAGACGTTTTTTGAGCCCAAATATGGCATCTACGTGGTTTTAGAGTGGGGGACTTATCCCTTCTTGCCCAAATTTAAAACAAAAGCCGGGGGCCCCTTAGAGGTTCTGAGGAGTCCCGGTGGGGCCCCTGAAAAATCTAAAAAAATCTCCCCCCGACCCGATGCCCCTGCCACTTTGTTTTGTTCTAATAAAAACCTCTCTTTTTTTGCCTTCATCGATTCAGGCTGTGAACGAAATTTAATTGAATTTTTAAACCCTTTTCCAGGGAGCTTCGAAATTGGGAAAATAAACCCCCCCGACCCAGCCTCTTATGTCTCAGCTATTGAAAGGGAAAAAAAAATCCACCAGGTTAAACCCCTCAAACTCAACCCTCGAGTACTACTCTCAGGTAAAACCCTCGTGAAAAACCCTAACATTTTTTGGGTTTTTTCCCCCTGAAGCTCTCCCCTGGTGCTTGGATTCGAATGGTTGGAGAAACATAATCCAACAATTTAAAATGGAAACCCCGATCATCATGTGGAAACGTGGTCAACCGGGGTTTTGTTTACGAACATGCCTCCGTTCGGCAGCCCCCGTGGGGGGGGTCTCCCCAAAAGGTTTGGGGGGGGGAAAGGGGGCTCTCCTGGGCCTTTTTTCTGTCCCTTCTGAGTACCATATTTGGCTTCCCGTCTTCGTAAGGTCAGGCAAAAAATTTCCCCTTCCCCCCCACACAGACCATATGACTGTGCTATCGAGCTATTACCTGGAAAACCCTACCCACAGCGACTAAAACAAATTTTTTCCAAAACCCGAACGAGAAAAATATGGAAAAAACATAAAAGAGTTTTTTAGCTGTGGGATAAATTTGCCCCTCTTCTTCTTTCCCTTGGGTGCCCGGGGTTTTTTTTTTTTCGTAAGGGAAAAAAGGGGGTTTTTTTTAAGACAAGTATTGATTTTCGGGCCTGAAAACCAAAAAAACTTTTTAAAAAAAAAAAAGTACCCCCTTCCAAATACTCCCCCTCAGCTTTTTTAAATGTACAAGGGGGGGGAACTGTTTTCACCAAACTAAAATTTGGGGGGAACGCTTTTTCCCTCTTCTTAGGGAAAACCGTTAAGGAGATGAGTGGGAAAAAAAAAGGGGGCCCTTTTAAAAACCCCCCTTGGGGCCCGTTCGAATATTTGGGCATTTCCCTTTGGTTTTAAAAAAATGCTCCTGCCCGTTTTCAAACCCCTTTTGAATGACGTTCTCAGAGACTTTTTTAATGTGGGTTGTGTTTCGTTTCAACGGGTACCCTACCCCATTTACTCAAAGGGAAACCTTTTTTTGAGCATAAAAACCGGTTTCCCCCCTTGTGTTGCAAAAATTTCTGGGGAAAAAAACGGGTTTTTCAAAGCCGAGAAAAAGTAGTTTCAAACAGGCCCTTTTTGTCCCCCTTTTTTGGGGTTTTTTGCTCGAGGGGGGGGCAGGTTAAAAACCCTTTAGAGGGGCAAAAAAAGGTTTTTTTGGAATTGGGCCGGGGTTCCCGAAAACCGGGAAGCAATGCCCGAGGGTTTTCCCGGGTTTCGCCCCAAATTTTTATCGCCGGGTTCCATCAAGGGAACCCATAGCACCCCCCTCATTTCCCCTAACCCCGTTAACCTCATTTAAACGAACCCTTTCAAATGGGAAAAAAACCCCCCCCCCTTGGGGGGCCAAACCCCAAACCCGCCATTTTTGGGGGAGGACTGAAAAAATCTTTGGGTTTTCCAAAAACCCCGTTTGGGTTAAATTCCGGCCCCATTTCCAAAAACAAATTCCCATCCCCGAAAGTTGGGGCGGGGTTTCCGAATTTCTGGTTTTTTGGGAGCCTTTTCTTAAACCCCTCAGGACTCGACCCCCGTTCAAAAAGAAAATTCCCTTTTTCCTTTAAACTTTTTGGCCCAAAACCCACGGTTTTGGAAGGGCCCGTTTGGTTCCCCCTGGCCATCCAAGTTGGCGCTTGGAGGAAAAGGAGGGAAACCCTTTGGCTGGGAAAGGAAAGGGGGGAGCACCCGGTTCTCGGTTTTGGGACCATTTAAAAAAACCCTTGCCCCCTTAAAAATTCCCTAAAACCCGCTAAAACCAAAGTTTGGAAAAACCCCGGTAATAACCTGGTGGGCCCCCCCCTTTTTTCCCTTACAACGGAACCAACCCCATTAAACTCCTCACCGAACCAAATCCAAGAAAGTCAAAAACCCGAATTCCCCGGGTGTCTATACCCAAAAACCGGGCAACCCGAAAACCCCATAAACTGGTTCCCCTTCCCCCATTCAATGTTAAAAAGGGGGTTGGGAGGGGGTTTTTCCCTTTGGGGGAAAAACCAAATGGGGTTTTAATTAAACCCCCTTGGGGCCAAAGGACTCAGGGAACCCGGGGGCCCAGGTTAAAAGGTCCAAATAAACAAAAAACTTAAAAAACCCCTTAACCCTCTTCTTCAATCTCGCCTAAATTTCCTTGGGATGGGATTTGCTTGCTTAAAAAAATTCCCCCGGCCCCTCCAAAGGGGGGTTTTTTAAGTAAAAAAACCCTCGGGGGTTTAAAAAATTTTTCCCCCTTTTGGTTTGGCCAATCTTCCCCCAAGGGGAAAATAAAGGGAAATTTTTTGTTGGGCTGTTTCCACCTGTTTTTTCCCGAATTAAAACTCACAAAAAAAAAACCTCCCTTAAGGCCTGTTTTCAATCCTCTTCCCGGGGTTTTTAAGCCTTCGGGGTTTCCGGACCCCAACAAGTAGCATTTTTGGGCCCCCTGGGGGTTTCACCCATTTTCCCGGGGTAACTTTTTTGCCAAATTTTTTTCCCCCAAAAACGATTATCGATTTCCCCGAAATCTTCCTTTATACCCCCTCAGGAACTTCCCACGGTTTTTAAACCCCCCCCCCTGGTGAAACATGTCCCTTTCCCCTACAAAGGCTTCCCCCCCCAGATCCCCCTCAGCCGTGGCCCCCAGTTTTTTTAATTTCCCCAAATTTGGGAAAGGGTTTTTGGGTTCCCCCTTACTGTAAGGGCCTCTCTAACATCCCGGGTTTTCACCCCCCAGTCCACGGCCAAACTGAGAGGAAGAAAACCCAACCCGTAGAGTAACCCCCGTTGTCTGACATGAAACAACCACCGACTGGACCAGTAAACCCAAAATTGGAAAAGAATACGCACATAAAATTTTCTCAAATTTTGTTTTCCCCCGGCCCGTCACCGTTTTTGGTCAGCCCCCCGGTTACCCAAAACCCCCACTTTTTTTCCCCCCAAAAGAGGGGAGAGATTTCGGGGCCAGTCATAAACCCCAAAACAAAAGAACGTTCCAAAAGCATTTGGAGAGAAACCATCCTACCCCCCAATTGTTTCCTCCGAGACTACAAAGGTTTCCCCCGACCCAAAAAGACGTCCCGCCCCCTGAGTACTCCGGGGGGCCAAGAGGTATGGCTATCTACTGGAAGGGTATTCCCTCAAAGGGGAAAGGGCTCGTAAAAATTCCTTTCCCAAAAATTTATTGGTCCCGTATAAGATTTCCCCGGGTTTATCAACCCATCACCAAAACGCCCCCCTTTAACTGCCCCCCCTCTCTTCGTATTTTATCCCACTTTCCACGTCTCCAAATGAAACCCGTGTTCAAATTTCCCCTGTGCCCCCCCCATCCCACTCTCCCGGGGTTTACTTGTGAAAAAAAATCATGAAATAAACATATGTGGAGTTTATAGAAGGCATTTTTACTTTCAAACAAATACTATTTCCCTTTTTTAGATGCCCTCTTAAAAATGTGGCTTTTTATTACTAAAAAAGGGTCCCCACAGTGGCACGGGGAAGGGGGGGTTTGTGGGGGCTGCAGCCCCCCCTCGTCATAGCTTTTCCCCGCCCCCCATGGGGGGGGCTGTGGGTAACATTTAATTTTTGGGAAATTAAAAAAAAGGAAAATTTTTTATGTATTTTTTTTTTTAAAAACTGGGGGTTTGGGTTTGGGATTTTAAATAATGGGTTTTGTTTTAAGAAATAAACAAAAAGATTCATTATTTTGATATTTCATAAAAAAAATGGCACTCCCCCCGAACATCCCCCCACCCTCAATTCCCTTTTGGTTGGCTTTGCAATTTTTCAGCCCAAAAAGTCCCTTTTTGACAATTTCGGGTAAAAATGGTTTTTAAAAACCCCTATACTGCCGCATTTAGGGATTTTTTTATGTGCCTAAAGTCTTAGTCCTGTGGCCCGAAGAAACTAAAGTAGAATAAGGCTGCATAACACTAAATATTATATAAATATTAAATTAGTTAATTTTTTTTTTGTGTGTGTGTGTTTTTTGTTTTAGATATGAAATCATTCCCCCATATCCATAGTCGAATGGACTTTCAAGACGTTCAATGCTCAGTTTAGGCTATATTTAGGCCATGTTTTATTCAAGTATTCCTGATCCTGTTGATTGGGAGCTGTTGTTTGTTTTGAATGATTAAAAGAGAAGAAATAAAGTTTAAAATGTTCATGCTTTGTTCCGATGCATTTTAAATGGAAGTTTTTTTGCGACAAATGTAGGCCTACAATATTATGTTAAAAACGTCAGCCACAGCCCTCAACATAATGACGTCATGTGTTTTCCAACCCAGCCATCAGCCCCCCTCGCTTGAAACAGCTTCCAGCGCGCCTGCTAAAAAGAAATGTTTTAAGGCCTTTTTTTAAAACACTTAGTGGATTGAGGTGCCCTCAAGGTGTCATGGAGGGCATTCCACAGATGTGGGGCAGAAGCACAAAATGCTCTATCTCCCATTGTCCTGGGTCTGGTTCTGGGAATGTGGAGCAGGTTTGAGTGAGTGGAGCGAAGGGAGCAGGTTGTGTTCTGTGGGTTGATAAGTTCTTTAAGGTGGGGGGGGGCATGTCCATGGATGCATTGATGTGTGGGGAGGGAAAGCTTCTTTTCCATCCTGGTGGAGATGGGAAGCCAGTGTAGTGAATGGAGAATGGGGGGTAATGTGCTCATGTTTACGTACTCTCATCAGTTTTGAATGTACTGAAGCCTCTGCAGACTCTTTTTAGGGATCCCAATGAGAATGAGTTTTGCAATAGTCCAGTCTGGAGGAGACAAAGGCATGAACCAGCTTTTCGGCGTGTGGGAGGGAGAGAATGGGAAGGAGTTTGGAAATGTTTCGGAGGTGGTAGAAAGAGGTCTTGCATAAATAATTTATGTGGGCTTCAAAAGTGAGTTGTGAGTCCATTCTTACACCAAGATTACTAACTGGATATTAGTACCAGAAAAAGTGATGCTGGTTATGGATAATTATTTAGTTTGATGAGTAGTTAATTATACACATCAATTTACTAGCATTACAGATAATAAGTACAGAATTCATGCTCTTTTCAGAACTAGATTTTGTGGTATATGGGGTAAAGAGAGAATGATGTGTCTCTGATAGCCATCTAGGAGTCTTCAGTGAAATCACAGATAAATAACAATTTAATAAAAACTTATTAAATAATCAGTTTATGTAGATATTAGTATTTGTAAATATCAATTTTATGCAGAATGATTACTGATAGAAGTAGGTAAGTAGTAAAGAGTTGTTTTAATGGTTACTGAGTCAGATATGTGGCGGTAATGTTTGGTTTATCTAAAGGTTTTTATCTGTTACTGTGTAAATGGGTTTGGCTGTAATTTAAGGACAGATTCTAATAGATCTGCAGAGTGGGAACTATAAATCTGATAGGAGTTAAATTTTTTTATTGCTGTTTTGCACAATATGCTTAGTTAAGAATTTTTTGTTGTTGAATATTAGAGATTTTGCAGATGTATTTTTTTATACATACATTGTTTAGATTTACTTATATATTTCTATCCCTTTTATAGAATAGAAAATCCCTTTATTGTCCCACAATGGGCAAATTTACAGCAGCAGAAAGATTATTGAAAATGGTCACACAAATGTGGACCTTAGAAAAATGTATAAGAATAACATAATAGGGAAGAGTTAAAAGGTAAACAATAAAATACTCTAAAATGTTTTAACAATATAAAACCGGAGAATAAATAACCAATATCCATCTATGGACATTTTTACAGTAATGGATATTTGAAAATAGCAGCAACATGAGAGATGTGCACAATGACAGCAGCAGGTTATTTAACTGACAAAGGTTTTTATCATTATATTTGCTTTTATTTGTTCCTGCTCCCGGTGGTTGGCTCCTTTATTCCACTCTGGATTCTTGTGAGTCTTTGTTCACTTTATAATATAGAAAAAAAACTAAACAAACAGTTTCGAAAACTTCGGTATTCATTCTTTTCCTGCTTTGTGTGTCAACTTTCACGGTTCCTACGCAACAGAGCATACGGCGGTAAAACCCGCCGAAGGGTAGACGTGTTGGAATTCACACTCCTTATTTTCACGGACTTCGAAGGATCCAGTCTAGGTAGCCCGCGTCCTTGCAGGTTTGCGAACAGAGCCAAAGAGTGTCCATCCATGGGAGTAGTAACCTGACAACAGCCAGATGCATGTCTCACTCCGCCTAGCTCCGCTCACATACATCTGGGAACCCGCCATAGGAATTGCCTTTACTGAAGGCTGGGCCTTATCAAAACTCCTTGCATATGATTGGATAAGCCACTTGTCTGTCATCTTTATTGACGTGCTATTTCAACCACTCACACCGAAGCTAACCCGTGACGCTGTGAGAGGAGGAGCCATTTGGTAGATCAAGCTCTCGCCAAATCCGGTCGGGAGAAGGGCGAAAACATCGTTTCCACCAACAAAAGCCTTCAAAGCCGTTCTCTGATGTTCTTTTAATGAAACAATATAAGATAGATTGGACAACACAGAAGAAATAGCAGCATCAATGCTAACGCTTGCTTCCTCAATGCGAGCCGCCATTGTTGTTGGAATCTCACGGTCGCTTCTCCACTCCAGGACACACCCGCCCTGCATCCTGATTGGACAGACCATAAATTCGGTTGGGGAAAACACTTTCAATGAGCGGGTTCCCAGATGTATGTGAGTGGAGCTGGGCGGAGCGAGACATGCATCTGGCTGTTGTCAGGTTATGGGAGTAGTGCTTGAAGTTACCACTACCCTATATAAAAGAGACCACCCCAGATGGGACTCGAACCCATAATACCTGGCTTAGGAGGCCCTGCGGTCAAAGAATCGGCCGGGAAAATCTTGAACGGAGTTGAAGGAGTTTGACAAAAGGGCCAATGGTGTTTCTGTATTCTTCAAAATTTCAATATGACTAACCAATAACGTCTGGGAAAGTAGAAAATTTTGATATCACCGAACAATCGCGTTTAGGGTTGAAGGCGGGGTTAAGATTTTAACCAATCGCGTTTAAGCTAGGAAGCTGCTACCGGTACATTGAGGGATTCCCAGTTAGTTACACATTTAGTCTGCGTTGAGTAGAGAAGTTTGTCTTTTTAGCGATATGGTAAGTATCTGACCTTCTATTGCAATGCCGTGTGTGATGAGTTACCACTGGAATCGCGGTCATAGAGTTTTCATTCATCCATCGAGTATTTAAAAAGAAAATAATAATAAAATAATAATAAATATATGTATTAAATGTTATAAAACAGCAGCCAAGAAGTTACAAGTCTGCTCTTTGGGGACAACTTCAAGTTGATTATCATAAAACATAATTTTCACTGATTACAGAGACAAGAAAATGCTAAACCAGCTCAGATGTGATCTGATTAGGTAGTTGAAGTGTACACATTTTGAATTATTCTTTTTATATTATAGTAAATACACCCATTCATGAGTATACTTTCATAATGTTGTTATACATACATTCTTTTAGTTTTAATAAAAGCTCTATAAGTGCTTGAATTGCTACCTTTTATTTTTAAAATCGAGTATTTAAAAAATAAATAAATAAAATAATAATAAATATATATATTAAATGTTATAAAACAGCAGCCAAGAAGTTACAAGTCTGCTGTTTGGGGATAACTTCAAGTTGATTATCATAAAAACATAATTTTCACTGATTACAGAGACAAGAAAATGCTAAACCAGCTCAGATGTGATCTGATTAGGTAGTTGAAGTGTACACATTTTGAATTATTCTTTTTATATTATAGTAAATACACCCATTCATGAGTATACTTTCATAATGTTGTTATACATACATTATTTTAGTATTAATAAAAGCTTTATAAGTGCTTGACTTGCTACCTTTTATTTTTAAAATTCTCTTAAGGCATCAAAATCACACAAGTCAATGCCAGACACTGTCTGGATGGCACGACTGAAGAGTTTTGCTGCCACAGGATCATGGCCTGCAGGGCAGGGAAACAGACCAGCACCCAGACAGAAGAAGTGGCATGAGCTGTATCAAAGGGTATGTTTCTATATATTTTATGTTTACTTCCCAGTTAATATGGCACCGATTGTAACTGCAAGAACTGGCTTTTGACACATTCATAAAGATGGGATGGAATAAGTATGAAATTCAAGAATGATGTCACCACATACAGCAAATGATTTAGTTAAATCTACCATTATTTTTAGATTGAGAAATGTCCAATGATGCAGCCTGGACAGCAATCCCTGTTTGGTGGTGTGAGGAGATGCTTGTGTGGATTCCACATCCAGAAGGTTGGGCAGCCATAATATTTATCTAGTATAGTTTAAATATCTCCAAAAGTGACCACTAATATATCTCCTGTTTTCTTGAATTGCCTTGAAACAGCAACCATCTCCTACAAGACCAGAGGTGTCAACTGCACGCGCACCTCAGGCTGCATTGACATCACAGACGTCCCCTGCCACACATGGAACTATATGCCACAAGCCACGACAACCAATGACCTTGTCCATGGTAGTAGTTTAGTTGTTAATGCTCATAAATATATTATATATACATATATTTTTTTGTAAATGGCTCGTCGTTATACATTTCTTTGATCATGGTTTTTCAGTTTACCAAGCCAAGATTCAGTGGTTCACATCTTGCAGCTGCAAAGCCAAATTTAGCCATGGCCAGAAAAGTGACTCCGGTAAATCGCAATTAAAATTCTACTGCAGAAAAGTGGGTTGTTTATAAATGTTAATTAAAACTTTATTTTACAGAAACAAGTCATACAAGGTACAGCGATGCCTGGTTCTGCAGTCAGCACGGCCATCTCAGTGAGTTATTACCTTTTCATCTAGATCTTCTGTAGTTCTACACTTCATTCTGTGTGCCACAATTAAGTGTTCTTTTACAAATGTAAGTATCTGATAATGAAACTTTGCACAGGCTGCACAGGCTGTGGACCTCCAAACCGAGGCACCGGCCCTCATACCCGAGATACCAGTGGATGCTCCTGTATCTGTAAGTTATCTTGCAATGATATATTTTTTTTTCTGATAGCATGATTATAAATTGTTTCTTTTCTTTCTTTTTTGCTGTAACTCCTCAGCTGCCCCGTTTGTGGTCAGAGGGCTTCCCACCTGAAGACCATAGGTGGATTGCAAAAGTGTTGTTTAGGATGGGGGCAAAGGACAAACTACAGCTCCAGGACAACCTGAAGCTGTGGTACTCCCCACCGCTGCCGAGTCCCATTTACCACCAGCCACCTTCAGCTGACCGCTTCTTTGCCCATTCACTGCTTGTGTGGATGCCGTACAAGTTGTGGAAGGTCAAGGTGGTCTGCCCAAATCCTGCATGTGGTGGGCATCAGCTCACTGGGGCAGGGCTTCACAAAAGGGCACGGCGGGTGCTGGACATTGACCGCATTTACATCATGGTCACTGAGACACTGATTTGTACCAGGTGTAAAGCTTCACACGTGTCCTGGAGCCAAGCTGTCCTCCAACAACTGGACTTGGCTCACAGGTCAGAATTCCGGGTCATCATCACTCAAAAGTGAGTATTGTGTGTTGTTTTCTTTTTCCATATACAAATGAATTCTGTACATTATTGCTGATTTCTTTATCTGTAACCAAGGTATGCCTGTGACATTCGGGTGATTCGGTTTCTGCGGGAGAGGGGCCTGGGCAACAGTCCCACAAGGGTTTTAAAGCAGCTGAGGGAGAACCACACGGAGGAGTGGCTCCAACGTGTGTCAAGGTACGTCACTGCGTGTATGGGCTTCCCCCAGCGCCAGGGTCTGCTGCCTGTGACGTTCCCTGAGCCTCCGGAGCCTGAGGTTGTCCCCACCTGCAAGTGGCTCCTTTCTGTCTACAGCCAGGACATTTTGACAAGGCTTGATGACATCAAGGCCCACATTACGTCGACGTATGGCACCATTCTTAAGATGGATTCCACAAAAAAGGTTGAACAATCTTGTTTTCTGTAAAATAGGGTTCAATAACTACATTTGGCATTTTAATTATTTAGCATTTTGCTATTTCTAAACCATATTGTGTGTGGCTCTGTTCATGTGTTGTGCTTCAGATCACAAAGAAGCTCGCTGGGACTGCAAAGGGAACAGGTCTCTGGCTGAGCTCTGTGGGAAACGAGCACGGCCAGATTCTAATGAGCGTCCTGACCGCTCAGGAGGGAGCTGGTTTAGACAGGATGGCAAGTGGACTGGTGAAGAGATACGAGCAGGCCGGTGTGGATCCCCCTGTTGCCCTTTACGTGGACTGTGGTTGCTGTGCTGAGGCAGCAGAAACAACCAAGCTGCAGGCCAGATTCAGTGGGTGGCCAAGGCTGGTGGTGAGGCTGGATATTTGGCACTTCATGCGGCGGCTTGCACTGGGATGCACCACCGATGCCCATCAGCTGTACCCACTTTACATGTCACGCATGTCATCATGCATTTTTGAATGGGATGCAGCTGATTTAGCACTGCTACGTGAAGCCAAGGCCCAGCAACTTCAGGCCAAGGGAGTCCCTACCACAGATGTAGACCGGCATCTGACCAAGGATGAGTTGGCTCTCCACTGCAGACGCAGGACACGAGGAGTGCACACCACGGTTCAGTTGTTGGAGGAGCTGATTACTTCACTGATGGGGTCCTGTGGCAACGACTCCCTTGGCGTTCCTCTGCTTGATCAGGAGAGGATGGAGCACATCTGGCGGGTCCAGAAAAAGCATGTAAAGTGCATCCAAGACCCAGCAGGTGTCGCTCTATACACTAAAACCGGGGAGCTGACCAAGGGAGGTGTGCGGCTGCCGGTCTTCAGGTGTGCCCGAGGCTCAACTTCTTTGGAGTCTTTTCATCTTCACCTCAACCGCTTCATACCAGGTTTGTATTGAAATTATTAAAACCAAAATTTGTGTCTTTTCATTCATGTGTGTTTGTCTATTTGATGTGTTTCATGTGTTGACTTTGTTTCTAGGAACCAGCGCCAACAGCCTGAATTTCCAGATTTACCTGTTGGAAGGACTGCACAGGTGGAACCAGGATCGGCGTGTTGCTGCCCTTGCAATGGAGAAGTCCTCTTTGTGCTGCTACTCGGGTGATTTGTTGCATTTTGTCAATAAAGCCTACGAGAAGCTGTTTGGCAGAAAGATGGCACCTGAGTTCTGTCCGCCCGCACGTTACACAGGTAAGAATGACATCAGCACTACCAGGCCACAGGAAAAGTAGGAGGCTGCGTCTGTGATCTCACTAAATGTGTATCACAATAACCCCAGCTTTTAGTGAAAAAATTCTCATAAAGCATACAAAGCAAACATAATAACATGACAAGGGGATGATTTATGCATTAAGTAAAGACAGAAGTAAATTTGAGAACATTATAGATAAGAATATAAAGATGCTGCTTGAACATAGAACAAAAAAATTATTTACAGAATTCAACCATATCTTTGTGTTCTATATTGAATTAGGTTTTACAGTTGACACTCATCTGAGCCATTTTATTAATGTTTCATACAGCTTAATTAGTTTTATATATTGTAGTCTATATTGTTCATTATGTATTTTGTTCTGTCTCAGGTGAGCTCATCGGACTGCAGTACCTGTTTCAGCAGACTGGTCAGGCACTGCAGGACATGAACCCCGACTCAGAGGAGACTGCTCGCTTGGTTGAGGAGCACGATGCATTAGTCGATGAGGAAGATGAGGGCTTCTCTGACCTCACAGATGACCCCACACTGACTGATTTGGAGGTTTCTCCCAGCGCCTCCTCCACAGTGGCTACCTCTACAGCTCCCAGCGCCTCCTCCCCAGCGGCTCCCTCCACAGCTCCCAGCGCCTCCTCCACAGCTCCCAGCGCCTCCTCCCCAGCGGCTCCCTCCACAGCTCCCAGCGCCTCCTCCACAGCTCCCAGCGCCTCCTCCCCAGCGGCTCCCTCCACAGCTCCCAGCGCCTCCTCCACAGCGGCTCCCTGCATGATGTCTCCAGGCATCTCCTCCATGCTGGCCTCCAGCATATCTGAGGCTGGAGATACCTCAGATGAAACAATGGTCAGTAACAGCTATTTGCTACTGTTGTGTATTTTCACATGGTTTATTAAATCTAATGCATCAGTTTGGTTGTTGTTAATGTTTAAATAGTAATTTTCTTTTTTGTGCTTAATATTGACAGGCTGTTGATGACCAGAACGTGCCTGGATACCAGCACGTAGATATGCTCGCTGACTACTTAGTGGGGCTTAGGGAGCAGATCTCCCTCTGTCTGACCAATCTCCAAGCAGACCGCATCATGGAGCTCTGGCACCAACTGGATGACGGGGACAAGCAGCGGGTTGTGTATGCAGCACGCCACCAGGAGAGACTTTTAAGTGGACGCTTTCGATCGCCAAAGAAGCCCTCTAAAACTCCTGGTGTTGAGAGCACAACCCGCTGCGTGCTAGGTTCCAGCAGCGCTCCTGCTCAGTGGCCTGACTGCTGTAGGTTGGTGGAGGCCATTTTTATTCGCCTTTGTGGTCTGCACCCTGCCCCAAAAAGGAAAGGCAAAGGGTCGGAATCACGGTGGTCCCTAATTTTGAGGGACTATCGTAAAATCAGACAGCTGGTGATTGGAAATGCCAGAGTGATGCAGGGATCAGAGATTCAGCTTGTGGAGGTTAATCAGACCACCCTCATCCAGTGGCACAATGGCAGGCAAAAGAAGCAGGAGCTGTCTGTGCTGCTTCAGGGAACTTCTGTATCAACGGATTTACCTGTGTCAGAAGAACCATTGTTGGACCCAAAAGTGCTGCCTTCTATTCCTGTACCAGTGCAGCATGAACATCAATATCAGCTGCCAGAGTGTACAGCTGGTCAGGCAAAACAAAGGCAGGCAGCGTGTGCCATCCTCCCTAAAGTTGGCACAAAAAGGCAGCTCTTTGCGGCACCAGCGGTGCTCCCGGGTTCAGCAGGCTGGGCACCCTTGGCTCGCCAGCCGTTGGCTACTGGGATCCCTCATCAGGCATTCGCACAGGTAGGACAACCTGTGGTTGTATATCAGGTTGTCCTGCCTGCACAAATGCAGGGAAGCGCCAGCCCCCACCAGGAACCCCCCAAAAAGAGGCCATATAACAGAACTGTACAGGGTAACACCTGCAAAAAATGTGGCCTCTTCCGTACAGCAGCGACTGGGCATAGCCACTACCGTGGGAGGGTTTACTGCCCGCAGTCTGAGGTCCTTCCAAAGGAGCAGTGGTTGGAGGAGATGAGGAGGGTGGGAAAAAAAGATTGAAATTAGGTGTTTCATTTATGTAAATAGTTTTATTCCTAAATATTTGGTTTTACTGTTAAACCTTTACCTTTTGTATATTGTTTCATTTTTTATTGACATTTAACAGCACAAACATTTCTGTGAATAAACATTGACTTTTATTGCCCAACAGTTTTTATTGAAAATAAAGCCAGTTTATACATGCACTTAAAGTGTAATGATTGCAATCATTTTCTGAAGAAAAAAAAATATTGAATTGAATTAATTAATTAATGGTACTTTTACACACATAGATAGATAGATAGATAGATAGATAGATAGATAGATAGATAGATAGATAGATAGATAGATAGATAGATAGATAGATAGATAGATAGATAGATAGATAGATAGATAGATAGATAGATAGATAGATAGATAGATAGATAGATAGATAGATAGATAGATAGATAGATAGATAGATAGATAGATAGATAGATAGATAGATAGATAGATAGATAGATAGATAGATAGATAGATAGATAGATAGATAGATAGATAGATAGATAGATAGATAGATAGATAGATAGATAGATAGATAGATAGATAGATAGATAGATAGATAGATAGATAGATAGATAGATAGATAGATAGATAGATAGATAGATAGATAGATAGATAGATAGATAGATAGATAGATAGATAGATAGATACTTAATCCCAATTACAGGGTTTTTTAATAAAAAAATAAATAGATATAGTCCTTTCAGATGGTAGATCTGCCTTCCAAATCCAGCCACAACTTCCTCTGGTTCTCATTCTTCCTCAGGTATCTTTATAAGAAAGACAGGGAAGCCACATACATTTATATAAGAATCTATATTAGAAATTATAAGAAAAGGTAAGTAAATGATAAAAAAATAATAAATTAAAAAGTCTTTATTCACAATTACAGACGTGTATGCCCCTGAAAGTATTCTGTATAAATACATATCCCTTTTAATCCACATTCAATGTTATGCTCAGCGTCACATTATGTACGGCATGTCACGTGATCTTTCATCCGTATCTTAGTACCGCTCGCAGGTTCGTATCCCGTTCATGGCATGGTCAATGTTTTAAAATCTTTCAGTTTACATTCAGAGAACTACAGAAATGTTTATCATACAGAAGTATGCCCAAAACATTCTCAGTTTTTTCTCTCTTTTCTTTTTTCCTCCTTTTTTCCCCTTCCCCTTCTTCCCCCCCTTCTCCCCCTTCTTCCCCCCCTTCTCCCCCTTCTTCCCCCTCCCACCTGGCCTAATGTTCCCCAGCCTGAGCGCAGTGCCTTATCCATTAGGCCACTGGGGCAACACAACAGAGAGTTTTTTCCATGTTTACTTCTCCCTCAAAATAAGGCAATATTGTTTTGTTATACAGAAGCCTTCAGAAGAAATGTAAATTTTCTTCATACATAAAAGAAAATAAATATGAAAGTAATTTATACTTAATTTGAGTTGTAATTTGAACTATTTTATTTCTATTTTTGAATCTTGCTTTGGGTCGATGTTTTCTCTATGAACAAAATGCTTTAATGCTTTTATAATTTACTTCATTTGTTAATTAATCAAAGTAATGTCCTCAAAGAAGAATTTAAAATCAAAAGATGCACCTCAGCGGGTGTTGCAGAAAATACCAATAACAAACAAATTGATTTTCTTATATAATTTTTTGGTGTCATCAGTGCCATGTTGCTGATTTTACTAGACCAAAACTATGATGTAGCAGTTCTTCAGTTCTTAATATGGAAAAGCAACAATCTATGGTGAGTTTGATTGATTTTATAGAGTGTTGTTGATTGTAGATGATGAACAGGACAATGTTTCATAACGTTAAGCAAGTATTCACATTTCGTTCTATTCTCACAATCATTGGTGCTTTAGGATCTGGTGTCTACTGTTAAAAGTACATTCTTATATGTTTGTTGAGTTTTACTGTGTTCTTAATTGAGTTGTTTTGTACATAGAATAGAATTTAACTTTATTGTCATTACACAGTGTAATGACAATAAAATAAAACTAAATTCTATTCTACAATGACAAAGCAAAGAAATCCATTCTCTGCATTTCACCCATCCCTTTTTTGGGGAGCACAGCAGTGGGCAGCCATTGTGCAGTATGCAGGTTAAAGGTCTTGCTCAGGGAGCAGAGTGGCAGTCTATGGGAGTAGTGCTTGAACCCAGTATTCCCTAACCACTAGGCCACCACTATCCTATATAAAACAGACCACCCCAGATGGGACTCTAACCCACAATCCCTGGCTTAGGAGGCCAGTGCCTTATCCATTAGGCCACTGGAGCAAGAAATCGCAGAGTTTTTTCCCTTTTTACTTCTTCTTGAAAATATAATTTTATCTTACGGAATACAGCTGAGCCTTCAGAAGAAATGTAAATTTCCTTCATACTTAAAAGGAAATACATATGAAAGTAACTGATACTTGATTTGAGTTGTAACTTGAACTGTTAATTCTGTTAATAATACATTCTTAAATTTTACTGTGTTCTTAATTTAGTTGTTTTGTACATAATATAGAATTCAATTTTATTGTAATTACACTGTTACAAGTACAAAGCAAAGAAATCCATTCTCTGCATTTCACACTCCCTTTTTTAGGGAGCAGTAGGCAGCCATTGTGCAGTATGCAGGTTAAAGGTCTTGCTCAGGGAGCCAGAGTGGCAGTCCATGGGAGTAGGGCATGAAGTTAGAATTCCCTAACCACTCCCCTATGTAAAAGAAACCACCCCAGATGGGAATCAAACCCACAATCCCTGGCTTAGGAGGCCAGTGCCTTATCCATTAGGCCACTGGGGCACATAAAACAGCTTTTCCCTGTTCATTTCTTGTCAAAAATTCGGCAATATTGTTGTCATACACGGTCTTTGAAAAAAAAAATAAAAAATTTCTTCATACTTAAAAGGAAAGAAATATGAAAGTAATTGATAGTTCATTTGCGCTGTAACTTGAACTATTTTATTTCTATTTTTGAGTCTTGCTCCAACCACTAAGAGATTGTAGATGATGAATAGGACAACGTTTCATAAAGCATTAGCAAATATTCTATTTTTTTCTTCAAAAACACCAAGCTGAATGCAAAGCATTGACAGATACATATGCACATTGTTAGTACTTAATTGTAGAAAAAATATGATTCACAAACTAGTGAAGTAGATAAAGAGAATACTGAAGTTCTACATGGTAGTGGTACATCTTTTTACTTGAATAATCTTGTGTGGGCTATCCCAGCAGTAGCCTTGAGTAGTTCAGCATTCATAATATTTATTTAGGTCTCTTAAATCCTGAACAAAGAGACTTACAAATCTTCCTGTCCACCAAAGCTGTAAAGACAGTTTCCCAGTCTTTACAGTTTTAGTCTTAATCTAAATGACGAAAATCAATTTTAGTCTTAGTCAAATTTTAGTCATTTTTGTCATTTTAGTCAACACTGTAAATAATAGAACACTGTTTTTTTGTTAACATATATATCACACTGTACAGAATAAAAATTCTTCACACACAGCTTCTCTTTTTTTCTATGTTATTTATATAACACTGTGCAGAATAAAAATTCTCCACACACTAATTCTCTGTTTAAATATATCACACTGCACACATTGAACCTTTTGTCGGCTTGTTTCATCATATCCACAAAGTCTTCATCCTCAATGGTCCTTGCAGGCAGGCCAGAACACCCAATCCACTTTGCCATTGAGTTCTCCAGGGCTTTCTGCTCTTTGGTGTTAGGTTTGTACTGTGGGGGTGCTCCCAACATCTCTGCAAGAGACTTCCCTTCCTTCCCCAACCTCTGACAGGCACAGAAAGGCGCACACACACACACACACACACACACACACACGCACACACACACACATCTACTACAGGCCCACCCGTTCCTTACCTTCTTCCATAAGGCAGCATATTGGCACCTCAGATGTCACTTAAGATTCGTTGTGTTTTTCCTTTTTTCCCATTTTGAAGCCGCAGACTCTTTGGTGGCATCCTTCCTCCAGTGTTCTCCTTCGTTTTTATAATATAAACAATTTTTTATTAAACAAACTATAACTAATGAAGAGAAATGAATTAAAGATACGGCAGCTTTATCATGGTTTCTTTTAGAAAAAAATTCAAGATGTCCCATAAATGGACCTAAAATATTCAGCTCTTAACCCTATATAGGGCACTTAGGAAAGCAATATTTAATTGTGTTAATGAAATCGTTATTACTTTTGTAACATTCAAAAAATATGGATATTTTGATGGCAAAAATGTATGTCATGTAATAACAAGAAATGCCAACTTGCCTGAATATATTAAGAAAAATAACAAATGTGCTTTTATAAGAAATTCATTAAAAACGCTTTTTTTTTTTTTTTTTGGTCCAACATAACCTTAGATCAGGGGTCTTCAACGTTTTCGAGGCCAAGGACCCCCAAACTTATTGCGAAATGGAGCAGGGACCCCCTAATTATATATATTTTATGAAATTGTGTTATATCAAACTGGTCCTATAGTCACTCTATTACATATGGAGTAATGTAGCGAAAGTAATTTCTCCCTGGGATTATTAAAGTATTTCTGATTCTGATTCCTGGTTGATGGGACAGGTGTTGTGAATGAAACGGTGCGCAGGTTTTAAAGAGCTCCTGTGTGTCGCTGAATGTGAGCATTGATGACTGAAAGACATCTTCTGCTTTCATTTATCTGTTTACTACAGTTTGTTGAATTCATGTTAATGTGTATTTAAAGACATTTTAATTAGTGTAAAAAATTGCAGAAGGGAATATAAAAAAAGTAATCAACCAAGACTTTCGCGACCCCCATGCAGTACCTCCGCGGACCCCTAGGGGTCGCGGACCCCTGTTGAAGACCTCTGCCTTAGATGCATGAATGCTGATACTGGCAGTTAGATTTTTTTGTTTATAAACCTAAATATAATTAAATCATTAACCTTTTTTAGCTTAATTTAGAGTAGGTAATATTTCATTCAAGGACTAATCTTATTGGTCAAATGCCAAAATAAGATGTACACCCATTTAGCAGTGCCTTTGCTGAATGGCTGGATATAGATATTGTGCTTCTAGACCTCACTGAGGGACGGGGGAGTTCCTTTGTCAGAGGATCAAAAACGGTAACTTGCCCTATAAAGGGTTAAGTATTACAGACAAAAGCTTTACTATACATTATGTTTTAAGTCAAGGTATTCAAGTATTACAATTTAAAAACTAAAATACAAGTATAGAAAAAAAAATTCAATCTGCAGTAATATCAAACTTCAAAGTACTCTAATAATGTATGCTGTACAGCACTGCTTATTTTATTAATCTTTCTAATTTTTTTTTTTTTTTTTTTTTTTTTTTTGGAAAAATAAATAATCACAGAATCATAGGTTCCGTTTTTCAATAGTTTTAATAGATACAAATCATTTAAACAACGAAATATATCTCTTATTTTGAGGCTTGTTTCCAAGAAAAGCTATTGAATACCACACACAGACTACATTTCCCATCAGCCACTTGGGGATTTCTCCGGAAGAAAACCTCCGTTGTTCTCTTTCCACTTCCTCTTTCCGTCAACGGAGTTTAGGTAGGACTGTTACCTTCTGTTCACCGTCTCTCAATCCCGTGTAAATCTCTATTTAAACGGCTCATCCGCTTCAAATTCACACATATAAGACTGTATTAGATTTGTAAGGATGTAACCTATATAATATTTTGACGACAGGGAGCTTTTTAAAGTATTTGTAGGTGTTTTGTTGCTTGTTGGTGTCATGGCGCTGGAGTAGCGTTGTGATGATAGCTAAAAGGCCGGTAACCGCTGCTCTCTAAATGTAAGGCTGCTTCTTATGAATTCAACATTTATGGCGAGAAAAAAAAATAAAAAATTCTGATGTGAAATCCGAGAGAAATCAGTTTTGTGACCTGAAAGAGCCACAAACCGCATTAGTATTAAGCTTCTATGGTTAGCCGTCATGCTAACGGACACATTACTGTATAAGACGTGATTATTACAGTTTAGAAAGCAGTAACAGAACAAAGTATGTGTTAAAATGTAAGGATCAGATGGGTTTTAAACTTTGGAGGTTTAACTCAAATATTCTAAATATTTTCTAGTTGAAGCTTGAACATCCATATGAAGGCTCTTAACTTCCACATCAATGCTTTTAATGCATTTTTTTCCTCCCACACCATTTTAATTTGACCACTGCTTCACTTAATGGAATCGAAATTTTCCTTTACTCTGTGTAAAGCTGTACCCAAAATGAAAAAAGTTGTCTTGAGTCTAAAAAATATTCAAAGAAGTTCTGTATCTATGCAGTTCAGTGTTGACTTAAAATGTTCTGATGTATTATAGTTAAATGTGTTGATCTGCTTTGGCACAAAGATACTTAGAGATATTTTTTGTGTTCCAGTTCACCATGGGACGTGTGATCAGGGGACAGAGAAAAGGTGCAGGCTCCGTTTTCAGAGCCCATGTCAAGCACAGGAAAGGTGCTGCTAAACTCCGTCACGTCGACTTCGCTGAACGCCATGGCTACATTAAGGGCATCGTGAAGGTAAGTGGTGACTATCTACTGATTGCAATCGTTAAATATGGTGGCGCTAACATCCATGCTCCATCAGGACATCATCCATGACCCCGGCCGTGGCGCCCCCCTGGCCAAAGTGATCTTCCGTGACCCGTATCGGTTCAAGAAGAGGACGGAGCTGTTCATCGCTGCTGAGGGCATCCACACCGGACAGTTCATCTACTGCGGCAAGAAGGGTAAGAATCCACGGACCTTAAGAGGTTCCACATCAGCTAGAAAAATAGTCGGGCTGTTGTAAGTTTGTGTTTAAGGACAGATATAGCAAGTATTATATTTTTACCCACTGAAATTCTAGTTAAGCATTTTTGCTGTCGGTTGGTTTATTCTTAGTCCATTTAAGTTGGGCATGCCCAATGTCAGTCTTTTCCTGCAGGTTTCTCTGCTTTAGCACAGCTGATTCTAAATATTGCCATTCAGCAAAAGCCTGTTGATCAGCTATCAACTAAAATTTGCTGTATTGGAACTGGGGAAACCTCTAAAACATGGGATCTTAAACTGGTTCCAGTAAGGGCCGTGTGGCAGAAGGTTTTCTTTCCAACCAAGCAATACCACACCAGACTCCTGTCTTAACATGATGGCGTGATGAGATGAATGGAGTCTGGTGTGCTATTGCTTGGTTGGAAAGAAAACCTGCAGCCAAACGGGCCTTTCTGGAACCCGTTTGACACCCCTGCTCTAAAACCTGCAGGACTGTGGCCCTCAAGGACCAACTTTGGGCATGTCTGATCTAAGGTTTTGAGTAGAGATGCGATATTAGCTGAAACAAACGATTCTCGTGTAAAGTCATTTATAATATATATATTCACACAATGTGATTTGCATCAACACAGCTAAAGTTTAAAATTAAAACAATGTAATTTGAAAGGCTCAAAACTTCAAGTCTATTGATGAAATTCAAGTAAAAAAAAAAAAAAATCTGTTAAAGATCTGGGATATATGCTGTAATGCATACAATAATTATAAATGGGTTATTTCTACCGTTTGGAGTAATGAACCACATTAATTGATTATTGAAAACGAATCAAATTCAGTTATCAAGTGATCATTACATGGTGTAAAGAGACTCTAAAACATGCCTTTAGCTCACAGATTAACCCCCTTATGGTGGTTATTCTAACCATACCAAGGTCGCAACAAACCAAATAATAAACATTTTGTGTTAAAGATGAAATGTTTGTCGTCTTTCATTATGCTGAATCCACAAACCCTCAAGTGGAAAAGTTTTTCACCTGGTTTAAATTTTGTAAAATAAAAATATTCTTTAAAGAACCTTTTGCTATTCGATTATTTGACAAGCAAAACAATTATTTGTAGCCCTAGTAATTACTCTGTTAAAAATTAAAAGTGAAATTTGCTACACAAACGATGTTTTGGTAAAAGATTTAAATACGGCAGAACTGAGATTAAACAAAAACCAGAATGAGTTTTTTTTCTTTTTCTTTTAATGCTCTGCTGCTCACACTGATATGTAGATCCAAAGCTTCATTCAATGCGCTTTCACGTAGAACGGGTCGAGGGTGATGATCGGTGAAGCCCAGCAGCCTGCACTAATCTGTACGATTCTTATTGTATCCTAACAAAAATAAAAGCACCTTCAAAGTCTTTTAGATGAGAAATGATAGTTATATTATGAGCTGTTTATACTGCAACATTGGCTTTACCTTAAAAATTGACAGCCTGATACAGACCTATGGAAGTGGACTGAAACGACCCAGAGAGATCTGTGTTCACAAACTGCTGTATTGTTTTTATTTTTGTATTTAAATTATAAAGTGTTGAAGACAGAATTGTTTTCCACAAAATTTAATATTTCTGTAAATAAAAAAACGGGGAAATTTGATAGCTTTTTTTTTTTTTTATCTGGTTTGGGAAAATCAGCTGATGCTCCCTGTTAGTGTAAATTTTACATGCTTTCTGCCAGATGTTTACTTTGAAAGTTCTGATAAATGTTCAAAGTTAACCTTTAAGTACTGTTTAGCCTAAGATGAGTTACGAAGATAAATGGTAACATAAAAAAAGTATTTATATAAAATGATTGTTTCAATTGGATCTTTAGTTTACCTTTGCCCTATTTACTACGTTTTTAGCCCTGTACCTGTGTTTAGTAAAATGACAGCAGCTGCAGTAACTTGAAGCAAATTTTTCCATTGATAACCTGGCAAATGTTCCATTTAAAGCTGGTTTCTCTAATCCTCTGCCTTGCAGCTCAGCTGAACATTGGTAACGTTCTGCCTGTGGGCACCATGCCTGAGGGAACCATCATCTGCTGCCTGGAGGAGAAGCCCGGCGACAGAGGCAAGCTGGCCCGCGCCTCCGGAAACTACGCCACTGTCATCTCCCACAATCCTGAGACCAAGAAGTCCAGAGTCAAGCTGCCCTCAGGCGCCAAGAAGGTCATCTCTTCAGCCAACAGAGCCGTCGTCGGTGAGAAGCAGTCTGTTCTGGTGCTTTGATCCTCGTGCCTCTAAACATAGCCAAATATGAACTTGTTTTCTGCCGTCCTTTAAGGTGTGGTCGCTGGAGGTGGTCGTATTGACAAGCCCATCCTGAAGGCCGGTCGCGCCTACCACAAGTATAAGGCCAAGAGGAACTGCTGGCCACGTGTGCGTGGTGTGGCTATGAACGTAAGTGAAAATGGGGACAAATCGGTCCTGCATCATCAAACTCAACCGCCGTTAGGATCCCAGCATCTGGCTTTTAATTATTCTAGTTTTAGTTCTATTTTAAGAATAGAGTTGTGTACACATACAATTAACCTGCATCTGAGAGACTAAACCTTATTTTATTGAAGCCTTTATCTTAAAAAAAAAAAAAAAAACTATCCGCCCATTGAGTGGTTTCTCAGACTCAATGCTTGTTCATTCACTTCTCCCTGCAGCCTGTTGAGCATCCCTTCGGTGGTGGTAACCATCAGCACATTGGCAAACCCTCAACAATCAGGAGGGACGCACCTGCTGGTCGCAAGGTCGGTCTCATTGCTGCCCGTCGTACAGGCAGACTGCGCGGAACAAAGACCGTCCAGGAAAAGGAGAACTAAATGTGACTGTCTTGTTAATAAAACATGTTCCAAAATCGACCATTTCCTGTTTCTATATTTAATGTGACACACCTGAACTAGAAATTTTATTTCTAGTTCATTATGAAAAATTAATAGATCTATAAAAATAACATCTAAGATATCAGTGAAGGTTTTTTTAACTCTCTTAATAAAATAACTTTTTCAAATTCACAGTTGAAGTTAAAAGTTTTGGTGCATTAGTTTTAAATTAAAATGATAGCTCTGCTTGGCTCATTGGGTAAACAGGATTGCATCGGTTATTTTAGTCTTACACTGCATTAGTTTTAGGAAATCTCCATAGGCTTAGTGTTTTTATGTTAGAGGGGGGTCCAGGCAGGGCCTGTATAGTAAATGATGCTGTAGGTAATTGCTTACAACAGGCTGCAAGTTGGTTATAAGACCTAATACATAGACTTTATTGTACTATATTTCAGATTAATATTGAAGTCAATTTAAGTTATTCTACATAACCCACATTTATGGATTATGTAGTTTCCCGTATTTCCACTTCGACTGACTTGTAGCTAATGATGCCCTCAATTTAGATTGTCAGAAATAATTTTTTCCTAATGTGATTTTTTATAATGATGGGATGTGAATAATAAACTGATTTGTCCATTGCTACAGGAGGGTAAGCCCTTAAGCTTGAGATTCATAAAGTTGTCTCAAAGGAGAGTTAAGTCTAAGAAAAATATTTGCTTAAAAAGCAAGAATTGAAGACTAAAACAATCTTATATTTTAAAGGGGCAGAATGCAGCTAGAGTACATCCACTAGCAGGTCCAGGACATGGACTGCTACTGTCAAAGTTACTCCTAAAGCAGACGACAGCAAAACCTTAAGGGGAACTGGACTGTAGCCCAGTGCTGTTGCGAAGTAGAGGGGAGAGTCATCTATAGGAATTTAAGTTGCTTAAAGTTCTAATACATTTCCTGTGTTGGTTGGACTCTTTATCTGCAGAGGTTGATCATCTGTGTTTTGTGAAACCCAAAGTCATCACAGTTTTTTCTCCAGACATGTCAGAGGGCTTTCTTTATTCTTCAGTCTGCTGAATTCATTGCCCAACCAGGCCCAAAACAAGCCAACGAGTTCGATCACAGCTGGATTGGTCAGCCTGCTGGTTTGATCTTAGCTCATCATAATAAAAAAAAAAAATCAAAGCTGATGATCCAGTGACATTAAATCAATATTAAAGCTTTCTGAGTTTCTTTGCCACCTGAGTGGAGCCATAGACTGACCTTGACTCACTGCATTGATATGGACATTAAGAAAATCCTTGACCAAGAATTAAGTGGAAATACAGTACAAAGTACTGTCGCTACAAGCATGCTTAGTGTGGGGGATTGTATTTGAGTCAATGAGTCAATGCAATCAACTGGTTTTCCTTAGATAGAAAACTTTGTATCAATTTGATCTGGTTGAACTGTAAAGTGCCTTGAGATGACATGTGTTGTGAATTTGGCGCTATATAAATAAACTGAATTGAATTGAATTGAAAGCATGGGCAAACGAAGCATTAGGCTTTTATTATAAAAGCAAAGAAACTCATTCAAATGTATAATCTAACCTTAAGGGCCTAAATGTTGGGATTTCATTGGCTGTAAACTATTACTATACAAATTAACATAACTAAAACATTACTTTGTGTGTAAGAACGCAGTTTTAATTACATAAAAAGATCAAATTCTAATCAACTGAACAGCCAGTGCAGTTTAACTTTTTTATTTCAGATAATTGGATAAAATAAGCCAATTATCATGGTCATGAACCATGAGGTCAGGATTTATTTGAAATCCCACAGGTGAACTGCAGTAACTACTTTTGTACAACAGATGGCGCTCTAGCGGGGACAGCAGTTTAAGATAAAAGAAATACACTATATTGCCAAAAGTATTTGCTCACCCATCCAAATTATTGGAATCAGGTGTTCCAATCACTTCCATGGCCACAGGTGTATAAATTCAAGCACCTAGGCATGCAGACTGTTTTTACAAACATTTGTGAAAGAATGGGTCGCTCTCAGGAGCTCAGTGAATTCCAGCGTGGAACTGTGATAGGATGCCACCTGTGCAACAAATCCAGTCGTGAAATTTCCTCGCTCCTAAATATTCCACAGTCAACTGTCAGCTGTATTATAAGAAAATGGAAGTGTTTGGGAACGACAGCAACTCAGCCACGAAGTGGTAGGCCACGTAAACTGACGGAGCGGGGTCAGCGGATGCTGACGCGCATAGTGCGAAGAGGTCGCCAACTTTCTGCAGAGTCAATCACTACAGACCTCCAAACTTCATGTAGCTCAAGAACAGTGCGCAGAGAGCTTCATGGAATGGGTTTCCATGGGCGAGCAGCTGCATCCAAGCCATACATCACCAAGTGCAATGCAAAGCGTCGGATGCGGTGGTGTAAAGCACGCCGCCACTGGACTCTAGAGCAGTGGAGACGCGTTCTCTGGAGTGACGAATCGCGCTTCTCCATCTGGCAATCTGATGGACGGGTCTGGGTTTGGCGGTTGCCAGGAGAACGGTACTTGTCTGACTGCATTGTGCCAAGTGTAAAGTTTGGTGGAGGGGGGATTATGGTGTGGGGTTGTTTTTCAGGAGCTGGGCTTGGCCCCTTAGTTCCAGTGAAAGGAACTCTGAATGCTTCAGCATACCAAGACATTTTGGACAATTCCATGCTCCCAACTTTGTGGGAACAGTTTGGAGCTGGCCCCTTCCTCTTCCAACATGACTGTGCACCAGTGCACAAAGCAAGGTCCATAAAGACATGGATGACAGAGTCTGGTGTGGATGAACTTGACTGGCCTGCACAGAGTCCTGACCTCAACCCGATAGAACACCTTTGGGATGAATTAGAGCGGAGACTGAGAGCCAGGCCTTCTCGTCCAACATCAGTGTGCGACCTCACAAATGCGCTTCTGGAAGAATGGTCAAAAATTCCCATAAACACACTCCTAAACCTTGTGGACAGCCTTCCCAGAAGAGTTGAAGCTGTTCTAGCTGCAAAGGGTGGACCGACGTCATATTGAACCCTATGGATTAGGAACGGGATGTCACTTAAGCTCATATGTGAGTCAAGGCAGGTGAGCAAATACTTTTGGCAATATAGTGTATTTCTAAAAATAATTTTTTTTAAAACAACTGTTGGAGCTATTTATTCTTTATTTCTTTATTTATTTGAATTGTGTTAATTTCTAAACTTATATATTTTTTGTATTATTTACAGACTTAATTTATAGGTTAATTGTTGCATTTTTGTGCATCTATTTTTTGTTGTTTTATTATTTTTCTTTATTTTATGTAAAACAGGAAGAAATGTGGGCGGTCCACTTTCTATAATTGTAGGAGCCTGGTAAGGACCAGCAGGCATTTGGGTTAGGGGCCTATGGGTTTTTACCAGTGCAAGAGAGGTGACAGAGCAAGGAAAGTGTGAACTCTGTAATGTGACAAAATATAGGAAATAAATCAACAAAACATCTACAAGTTTGGACTTCCACTTCTTTTGCCTGCGTCAAGAAAACGTGACCCCAGTGCCTATAGTGGCTTATTGGAATTTTATTGGATGTTTGGTTTGACAAACAATTGCCACTACACTCAAGTAAAAACCCACCTGTGGATCAAGTAAAAACACCCTGTGGAACAAGTAAGGAACCAGCCCATGGACTAAAAGGAATACCTCATCAATCAACATGCTGGATTTATGGATCTCAAGGATTCCCTTCAAACAAAAGGTTTTGGATCATCTTTGATTAAATCAAGCGACTTGATGCGTCAGACTTGGATGGACATGTCACTCATTCATCAAGCTGGTATGTGACAATATTGTTCAAGCTATAAAGGAAAATAGTGAAACTACTGGAGTTTAAAGACATTATTTCACTCCAAAGACTGATGAGATGAGTCTGATGTGACAAATTGATGCGTAATTGGATCAAGCCGTGAGCCGACGCCCATCATGGAAATGTTTGTTCACAAGAATCAATCTCTTTAAACAAAGAGATACGTTTGTGCTTTTCCTTGTGGATTATTCGTGGACTATGACGCTTTAAATGTTTGAAATGATTCAAAGAATCTGCAAAAATGTCTGATGTAAAGAGCAAAGAGGATGACACCCAGACGTCACAAAACAAAAGAACCATCAAATTTACACAAAAGGGTTTGGAGTTTTATATAAAAACATGTCAAGAAAAACGAAGTTTAAAGTGTAAACAAGCTTCAAAATGTATGGAGAAAATCTCTGCATTAATGACCTCACAAGAAAATGTTGAGAAAGTGGCTTCTGACTTTGCAAAGTTTATTAAATGCTATCAAGACGCAACTGATTTACATGAATCACTTTTAGGTTTGCCGTTGCCAGAAGAAGAAGTAAAAAGACAAACTGTGTATTTTCAGTCCAAGGTGACGACTTTCCCTGATTTTGTGGACAATGTAAAGGTTTGGTTGACAGAAGCAGGAGATCCATATATGGAACAGAAAAACTATGTTGATGATCAGGTTGTTGAAGATCCTGATGAAATAAATCCTGAAGACAATGTTTCTAATATTACAAGCATAAAGCCACGTTCAAAAACATCTTCACAGCAGTCTCGGGCTTCATCCACCTCTTCTGCACGCATTAAAGCTGCGGCTGAAAAGGCAGCGCTGATGGAGAGACTCGCCGCGTTGGACAGAAAACATCTGATCGAAGCTCAAGAGGAAAACCTGAGAAAAGAAAAGGAAAAGTTAGACCTGGAAACAGAGTTGGCAGCAACTAACGCAAAACTTAATGTATTAAAAATAAATTCAGTTGCTAGTTCTAAACAATCTGATGGGATGAACTCTTATTTTGAAAGAGCCCAAGGAAAGCACACGCCCCTGCTAAATCCTCTCGCTGATGAGTTTGTTCTGAAAGAAAAAGAAAAGTCTTCATCCAACTTCCCTGTTGTCAGACTTAAACAAGGAGAGAGACAACTTCAAATGGATCAGATGAGAGTTAAAGTTGATTCTTCAACTCAAGCAACAGAGCAGACGCAACTTCAATCTCCTCCTTTGACTGAGAACTGTCAGAATGATATTGTAAACATCATGCAAAGACAAAATGACATTGCAGCCTTACTAGTAAAACAAAACTTATCGTCTGTTCTCCCATCCAGAAACATCCCTGTGTTTGATGGGGACCCCCTACAGTACAGATCATTTATGAATGCCTTTGAGAATGGAGTGGAGGCTAAAACTGACAACTGCAGCGACTGTTTGCACTTCCTAGAGCAGTTCACCAGGGGGCAGCCTAAAGATCTCGTGCATAGTTGTCAACACTTAGCTTCTGAGGAAGGTTATTCCAAAGCCAAATATCTTCTTGAAGAACATTTTGGAAATGAAAATAAAATAACTTCTGCGTATATGGAGAAGATTATGAGTTGGACACCAATAAAAGGGGATGATGTGAAAAGTCTACAATCATTCTCTCTTTTTCTTCAAGGTTGTTCAAATCTGACACAACAAATTGTTTACATGAAGGAGTTGGATTTACCTTCAAATATGAGAACAATTGTCCTGAAACTTCCATATAAACTGAGGGAAAAATGGAGAGTTACTGCTTATGAGCTACAGGAGCAAACTGGTCACCGAGCGTTGTTTACTGATCTGGTTGCTTTCATAACAAAGGAAGTAAAAGTAGCATCAGATCCAGTGTTTGGCAATATCCAAGACCCACCAACAGGGAACAACTCCAAAGATCCAAGTTACAGCAAGCAAAGAAAAAAGGGAAGCAGTTTTGCCACTAATGTCAGCACAATTCCAGAAGCCAGAACTCACTCAACTGAAAACAGGACCAAGTCTACTGTTCTTCACAGCTGCTTGTTTTGTTTACAAAGAAATCATCTACTGGAAAACTGCGTGCAGTTTAAAGCTAAAATGCATCGGGACAAGTTGACTTTCATTAAACAAAAGGGGATTTGTTTCGGTTGTCTGAAAGTTGGTCACACAAGCAAAGACTGCAGGAGTCGTTTGGATTGCAATGTGTGTCACCAAAAGCATCCAGGGGTTCTTCACATACAACAAAAGGAGCCAGGAGCCTCTTCAGAACAAAGCCAACAGACAACAAGTTCTCATGTCAACTTCTCAACTGCAACCACCCAGACGTGTGGGCATATTGGGGCTGGTCATGATGATAATGCTGTTTTTTCTATTGTTGCAGTTAAAGTTAAAAGTCAAAAGAGCAACAAAGTTGTGCAAACTTATGCATTTCTTGATCCAGGAAGTTCAGGTACGTTCTGTACAGAAACTCTGGCAAAAAGTCTGAACATAAAGGGCAAAAGAACAAATATTATGCTGAGAACAATGAGTCAAAATAAGATTGTTAATGTACAAGTTTTGTCTGGTTTGGAAATCTCTGAATTGGAAACAAATGATTTCATAGAGCTACCAGATGTTTTGACTCAAAGTACCATGCCAGTTTCTACATTGAATATTCCCCAGCAAAAGGACATTGATCAGTGGCCTCATCTTAAACCTGTTAAGCTTCATAGCATCAATGCAGATGTGGAACTACTGATAGGAACTGATGCTTCAAATGTTTTAGAGCCCTGGGAGGTGATCAACAGTGTAGATGGTGGGCCTTATGCTGTAAAAACTAAAGTTGGCTGGGTCATAAATGGTCCCCTGCACACTAGAAGCCACAGCAAAAATAGAAATGTTTGCACTGCTGTGACAGCCAACAGGATCTCTGTTGAGCATCTTGAAGAAATGCTGATCAAACAGTACAATCATGATTTTAACGAAAGATCATCAGAGGAGAAAACTGAAATGTCTAGAGAGGATTTGCATTTCATGAACATTGTCAATAACTCTACAAAACTTATTAAAGGTCATTATAATATTGACTTACCTTTCAGGAGTGAAAGCCCCTGCTTTCCAAATAACATCTGTGTTGCAGAGCAGCGCCTCCAGAGCCTCAGAAGGAGATTTGAAAAGGATGCTGAGTACAAGGAGGAATACACTGCATGTGTAAACAACATGCTGCAGCAAGGACATGCTGAGGCTGTACCAGCAGAGGACCTACAGAAAGGTAATGGACAACTGTGGTACATTCCTCATCATGGAGTGCATCATCCCACAAAAGGAAAGTTGAGAGTTGTATTTGATTGTGGATCAACCTATAAAGGAGCATCACTGAACAGTCAGCTTTTACAGGGACCTGACCTCACAAACTCTCTGGTTGGAGTTCTCATTAGATTTAGAAAAGAGCCTGTTGCACTAATGGCTGACATTAATGCCATGTTTCACCAAGTTTATGTCTCTGAAAAACATGTCAACTTCCTCCGTTTCCTGTGGTGGCATCATGGTAACACATCAAAACCTGCACAGGAGTTCAGGATGTTGGTTCATTTGTTTGGAGCAGTGTCTTCACCCAGCTGTGCAAATTATGCTCTGCAAAGAACTGCTGATGATAACGCACAACAGTTTCCAGCTGAAGTGGTTGATACTATCAAAAATAACTTTTATGTGGATGACTGTTTAAAATCTGTTCCCACAGAAGAAGATGCGATTCACATGGTGAAGAGGCTGACGGACCTCTGCTCTAAGGGAGGATTCGTGCTCTCAAAATGGGTAAGCAACAGTCGCACAGTGCTCATGTCCATTCCAGAGGAAAGGAAAGCAAAAGAAATGAAGAATCTGGATTTGGACACAGATGAACTTCCGGTCGAGAGAGTACTGGGTTTACAGTGGAGCATCGAAACAGATGAGTTCAAGTTCAGAACCTCTGTGCAGGACCGCCCACAGACCAGAAGGGGCATTTTGTCTGTGGTTAGTTCACTATATGATCCCTTGGGAATCCTAGCTCCCTTCAGTATGCCAGCTAAACTGCTGCTACAAGAACTTTGTCGACAAAACTTGAAGTGGGATGAAGTTATTCCCCATTCTCTTTGTAGGAAGTGGCTCGACTGGCTGGAGGACCTCCAGCTGATCTCCAGTTTTAAGGTGGATCGTTGCATCAAACCAAGCTGCATCAGGAAACCAGACAAAGCACAACTTCATCATTTCTCTGACGCAAGTCAAGACGGCTATGGAACAGTGTCATATTTAAAACTGGAAAAGAATAACATCTCACATGTTGCTTTCATTCTAGGAAAAGCAAGAGTTGCTCCTATGAAGCAAACAACAATCCCCAGGTTGGAACTGACCACTGCTGTTCTTGCTGTCCGAGTCAATAAACTGCTGCAAAAGGAGCTGCAAATACAATTGGAAAAACCTGTTTTCTGGACTGATAGTACAACAGTACTAAAATATATCTCCAGTGAAACCAGAAGATTTCACACCTTTGTTGCAAACAGGATCTCTGTCATCCGAGAAGCAACAGATGTGAATCAGTGGAGATATGTTTCCTCCAAGGAAAATCCTGCAGATGATGCATCCAGAGGCATGAGAGCTGAGGAGTTCATTAAATGCAGGAGATGGATAAATGGGCCTGAATTTCTCCACAGATCAGAAGAGGAATGGCCTAAACTGGATGTGGATCACCATGCAATTCCTGCAGATGACCCAGAGGTCAAAAGGGACCTAGCCGTGAGTGTTCTTGTGAAGGAGTCACAAAATCCTACAAGCTATCTGATTCATTATTTTTCATCTTGGACAAAGCTTAAAACCTCTGTTGCTTGGTTTTTAAAGCTGAAAAACATTCTGATGCTGTTGCAACAGAAAAGGAAGGAGTTTGCTGCTGCAGACATAAATAAAAATGAACCAGAAAAGCAAAACAAAGCCCTAGACAAGCAGATAGAAAGATTCAAGACCACTCTGAAGACAGAAAATCTGACTCCTGAAGACTTGGCCAAGGCAGAACTAGCCATTATTCAGTTTGCACAACAACAGAAATTTACAACTGAACTGGCTTTAATCACCAGGGGCCTTAAAGCAGTCTCTAAGAGAAGTTCTTTATACAAACTCGACCCAGTATTGGATGCTGGAGTCCTCAGAGTGGGTGGCAGGTTGAATAAATCAGCCATGCCTGTCGAAACAAAGCATCCTGCAATTTTGACAAAGGATATGCATGTGTCTACACTGATTTTACGCCATATTCATCAACAGTTGGGACATGCAGGAAGAGCTCATATGCTGTCAAGATTAAGACAAAAATACTGGATAATAAATGCTAATTCAGCTGCCAGAAAAATCATTTCTCACTGTGTTGTTTGCAGGTGTAACAGAGGAAAGTTTATTGAACAAAAGATGGCAGATCTGCCAGAAGAAAGAGTCCTGCCAGCCACCGCTCCTTTTACAAATGTTGGAGTGGATTACTTTGGTCCTGTAAGTGTTAAAAGAGGACGAAGCCTCCTGAAAAGGTATGGAGTTCTGTTCACTTGTTTCACCAGCCGTGCAGTGCATCTGGAAATGGCCTACACCCTCGATACAGATTCCTGTATAAATGCAGTCCGCAGGTTCATCTGTAGAAGAGGCCCAGTTTTCACCATCAGATCTGACAATGCCACAAATTTTGTTGGTGCAAATCGAGAGCTGAAAGAGAGTTTAGCTGAACTGAATCATGCTAAAATTCAAAATGCTTTTGTGCAGGATGGAATTAAATGGAACTTTAACATCCCAGCAGCATCTCACCAAGGTGGAGTTTGGGAGCGTCTGATTCGTTCCATAAGAAGTATTTTGGTTTCAGTTCTTAAAGAGCAAGTTTTGGATGATGAAGGGCTTCAAACTATTTTTTGTGAAGTTGAAGCCATATTAAACGACAGACCCATCACTAAAGTTTCCGATGACTCAAATGATCTTGAGGCACTAACACCCAACCATTTGTTGTTGTTAAAAACCAAACCAGTTTTGCCACCAGGATTGTTCAATCAAAAGGATCTTTTTGTCAGGAAAAGGTGGAAACAGGTGCAATACATGGCAGAGCTGTTCTGGAAAAGATGGCTTTCTGAGTACTTACCTCTGATGCAGGAAAGACAAAAATGGACAAGAACTAAACGATGTCTCACTCCTGGAGATGTTGTCTTAATTGCAGACTCTACAGCTCCAAGAGGAACATGGATGATGGCCAAGGTCTTGAGCGTAAACCAGGATGCAAAAGGCTTGGTCCGCTCTGTGCGATTACAAACAAAGACCAGTGTTCTCGAAAGACCCGTGACCAAACTTTATTTGCTACTGGAAGCATCAACCTGAGGAATTAAGGACATGTTTGAGGGAATAGCTCCTTTTTCTTCATTTGTAATTGTGACAGTATTCACAATTAGGGGCCGGAGTGTTGGAGCTATTTATTCTTTATTTCTTTATTTATTTGAATTGTGTTAATTTCTAAACTTATATATTTTTTGTATTATTTACAGACTTAATTTATAGGTTAATTGTTGCATTTTTGTGCATCTATTTTTTGTTGTTTTATTATTTTTCTTTATTTTATGTAAAACAGGAAGAAATGTGGGCGGTCCACTTTCTATAATTGTAGGAGCCTGGTAAGGACCAGCAGGCATTTGGGTTAGGGGCCTATGGGTTTTTACCAGTGCAAGAGAGGTGACAGAGCAAGGAAAGTGTGAACTCTGTAATGTGACAAAATATAGGAAATAAATCAACAAAACATCTACAAGTTTGGACTTCCACTTCTTTTGCCTGCGTCAAGAAAACGTGACCCCAGTGCCTATAGTGGCTTATTGGAATTTTATTGGATGTTTGGTTTGACAAACAATTGCCACTACAACAACGTCTTAAGTTTCCATATATTTAAATATTGTAAGTCAAAAACGAAAAGAATAAACAACTAGCTTTATAAAGATAAGGTAATGGAAGTTTTTAATACGTTTTATAAAGCTTAAAATGTCTCAAATCACAGCATTTTTATCACCAACTCCTCTGTCTACAGAGATGAGAGGAAATAAAAAAACTCACAGCTTTGGGACGGAAACGGCGCCTTCAAAAAAAGACACAATTTGAACGTTTGTCATAAAAGCACCAGCAAAATATTTAATGTAGTTCCTTATTGATAAACAAATCAGCATCTAACTACTAACTCTCCACCCCAGACTGTTGTGTTCCTGGGCACAAGGATTCAAGTGGGCAGTTCTAGAGTAACTCAACACGTTTGGCCCCACACTTACAATAACTCGCCATTTTCCACCATTGAGCTTGTTCTCAACCCTCCAGCAATTCCTGCTTATCCTTTCACAATAAAAACAACTGTAATAAACAGCTTACCTACAAGGCAAAATTACCCATTAAGGGTAAAATCTGCAGTCCCACGATGGGTGAAAATGGACTTTGGTCTGGTTCCTTTGAACGCAGCGGTACCAGCAAAGGTTTCACTCCAGCAGGTCTCTTCTGTTCCCATCAGCCACTTGAAAAACTCAGTACCCAGCACACAGACTTTGTAGAATCTTACCTTAATGTCCCTTATATGAGAAACAGATATTATTTATAGTTAATTAATTGTATTAAAGCCTTTGTTGTTGACATGTGGCCAGGTTGTTCAGATGAGCTCTCAAATCAGAGTTGTAGTTTCTTTGTGGTCGTAGATTCAACATTAAACCTCTATTCAATAGTGAAAGTTTGACAATCAAGACTCTCCTGTTGTCTTTTTGGTTTGTTTTTTAATAATAAATAATCATCAAAATAGCTGTTTTTATTTTTTGTGCCATTTTTATGATGAAGTTCTTTACAAGTGGTGTAACGCATTAATACATCAGACGGTTTCTGCAAGTTATAAGGTTCTTTAAAATGACTCTAAAAAATTACAGAGAAAAATACTGATATTAGAACATTTTGTTTGTATTCTTGAATACTAATACTTGAATACTCACTTAAATATATAGAAACTTCAATACTTGAGTAGATGTTTGACAGAGTAACGATGAATTGTAGTTAAGTAAGATTAGACTATGAGTAACAATACTTTACTCAAGCACTACTGTTGAGTACTTCATCCACAACTGGACATATGCAGTGGAGATTATTTTACTCCAGAGATCTGAATGGGTGTGTAAACTGGAAAAAAACTATCTAGAAATTAGTCAAAACGTCTTACATTAAGTGTATTTACCCTTCATTAGAGCAGGTAAATAAGAAGATTTGCAAATGGAATGAGATTTTTTTTGCTCTTAAAATAAGATAATTAGATAATATGCACTTTAAATAAGACAAAGCCATTTTTTTTCTTATTTTAAATGTAAATTATCTTATTCTGTTGGCAAAGTATTTCACTTACCTCCTGAAGTCAAAAACAAATGCATATATTTTAAGAAAAAAATGACTTAGGCCTATGTGGATTTAGATTTTTTCCGGTGTACATGGCTGCAAGATGGATTGGAAAAAAAACAACTCTGTCATCCGGATTGAAATTTCTCTCTAAATTCAGATTTATTGTCAAATATTTCAGTAGAAAACCTTAGAAAGCGGCCAGTGAGCTTTAGAACTCGCTCCTTTGCCTTATTAAATGCAAGCTTTGAATGAACTCACCTTTAGGTCATGATGAAACTATAATAATGCAGAAAAACAGGCTTTACTAATTAGCTGGTGCAATTAGCCAGTTTTTCATAATTCTTCTCACGCACGCGTGCGTGCGCACGCGCTTCCGCTGCCATGGAAACGGGGGCCTCTGAACGTCGCCGCCATTATTAACTGCTACTTTCTAAACTTGAGCTGGACGCTTGACTTGCTGCAGTCTGTGGTTTTTACTAACCTGCCAAAGATGTGCTACACACCAATGATGAACAGGTTGCAGGATCGGCTGGAAGGTAAATGTCACTATTTTACTATGTTAATTCAAAAAATGTTACTTGAAAAATGATTATTTTGAAGTTTTTCCATGAAGTTGGGACGGCTAGCTTAGCATCTAGCATCTTTGACATCTCAGAGATTAAATGTGTTTTTAGTCGACTGAATTTGTTAGGAATATTAACAGCCATTTAATTATTTGAAAAAAAAAACCTGTTTTTGTTTCAGAGAAAAACCTACGACGGAGTATTAGGGCCACACATGAAGAGAAAAAATATTTTTGCCATGACGAGATTAAACTCGACATGTCGACTTTAAACTCGCCCTGTCGACTTTAAACTCGCCATTTCGAGAATAAAGTTGAAATGACTGACATGTTCTCAAATTCAGAACTGCGAGCCTGGGTAAGCATAGGGAAATACGTTACGTTATTATTGGTAGGCCACAGCTTCCTGTGATGATTATACAGTTGCAGCACGTCAAAGACTACCTTCACTCATAAAAAGCAGACTGCAGCTGTGGAGCGCGGTTGCTCTTTTCTCCAAACTTTGGAATGTCGAGATTGAAGTCGCCACGATATATCAACTTTATTCTCGAAATGGCGAGTTTAAAGTCGACAGGGCGAGTTTAAAGTCGACACGTAGAGATTAAACTCAACATGACATTTCAACTTTATTCTCGAAATGTTGAGTTTAATGTCGACATGTCGACTTTAAAGTTGACATGTCGAGTTTAAACTCGTCATGGCAAAAATATTTTTTCTCTTCATGTGTGGCCCTAATACTCCGTCGTAAAAACCTTTGTTGAATTTTATGTGAAATGTTTGAAAACTAGATTAAGCTAGGTCTGTTATTAAAAAAAAAAAATGCCCTGAAAATACTATGTTAGCTCTTTATGGAAATGTTGGTGAAAATACATTACATAAAGAAATTAAACAAAGAGACATTTGAAGGACATTTAACATTAGTTTAGTAAATGTGTTTTGGGACATGATGTTTTTTAAGGGGTATTATGCAATAAATTGATTTTTATGAACGGAAATGGGAGGAATGATAACAGAGATGCAATGATGTAAAACAGAAACAAAGTTTGGTTTGAGAGAATAATCTATGATGAATTTAATGTGCAAATGGATGAAAAAATGGAAAATAAATCATTTTAGGATAAAATGGATTCATTGAATATATTGGAATTTGAAAAGGAAGGCCTTTTTTAAAACATGCTGTAGTAAACATATTGGTCTCCATGGATACCTTAGTTGAATGCATTAAGCAACTTTAGGACTTTTTCAGGTGGCATATATTTTTAACTTCAATGGAAGGTCAAAGGTGTTAAAAAATGTTTGAGAGATTTGAAAAGTTTCTGGTTTCAGAGGATCATTTTTAGCGAGTTTGGTATCCAATCCTTGGAAAACAAGGTGATTTGAAATCATGTTTTTAAAGGCAACTAGTAAGCAACTAACTAACACTATTCATTTTAATAAAACCCTAAACATTATCATTTGTTTGTTTTTAGCTTTTGTTTTCCTAAAACAAAAATCAGGTCCTATACATTTTTTGGCTGTAACATGTTTAGAAATTGACTGAGTTTATAATAAGGATAAAGAAATAAAGAATAAATGTTTAATTAAGAGGTCAGAAAGAAGGATGATATGTTTATTTTACAGTGAAAAGGTAGAATTAAAACATGAGTTCAGAACAATATATTATTTAAAGGTTTTCCTGCAGCCCTTGTTTGGATCTTCAGGTGAAAGTAAATCATTTAATCCCATCTGTCATCAGTAATAATAGTTTGTTCATAGAGGACTCTATCATTTTCTAAACATTTAACGCTGGATGGTTTCTTCTTAACCATGAAATGTTCTGTATAGGATCCCCTTTCTTTTAGAACAAAAAAATGTTCTAAATAGTTTGGCATTAAGTTTGCTAATGTCCATTTCTGCCCTGAGCTTTCTATGTGTGTTAATTAAGGTCTTTATTTCAACTCTAGGATGCACTAAGGAAGGGTCTGATAAGCTGAGATTGTGATTCTGAGAAATTATAGATCTGAACTTTAAAGCTTGATGTTATTAAGCCTTTATTTCTCCTAATAAGGATAATTTTCTTCTTATAGTAAATTAACTTAAAAGATTTATGATTGTATTATCAAGTCAGCCAATGAAAAACGTTTTTTATTGACAGCTTCAAATGTTCTTTCATCTGAACTAATCTAAATGTCTGAAGCTCCCAAAGGAGGATGTGTGCCCCCTAGTGGAGCACAGTTTAATAGCAGGGGACGTGGTAGAAATAAACTAAATAAATGGACCATTTAGAGCTAATCTTTTTTGTATTGATAACTTTCTGAAAATAATATTAAATGAAATAAATAGTTACATTAAAATAAACTTACAATTTAATTGTAGTCTTGTGATTTAAAGGGTATTGGAGTTTTTTTGGTTATAAACTTAGCCACCAGCAAGATAGCTGGCGAGGACCAGCAAAATGTCCCCCTTTACAACAATCAGTCCTCAGGCTGATGCCGAGACAGGGCAACACAATCATATACGCACATATATACATATATATTAATATTTTTTATTTAAAACTAACCAAACTGTTAGCATTGTTTATATGTCTTATTTATTAGATCTACTTAAACCTGAAAAACTCACAGAGGCACATCCAGCAACCTAAAATAAAGCTTTTAGTTTTTTTCATTTAATTTTCCTTAGTTAATGTTCCTGGTCTAATGATTTTTTTCCCCTCACAGTTCCAGACGTCGTGCTTCCAGCTGATCCTGACCCGGAGCCCTCGTTCTGGATAGAGGATCAGGGTAATGTATATGCTGTATATATGGTCATCACAGAACCGTTGCCAGTTTACAATGAGGAGATAGAAGTCCAGGAAATAGTGGTTGACAATGAGGAGATAGAAGTCCAGGAAATAGTGGTTGACAATGAGGAGATAGAAGTCGAGGAAATAGTGGTTGACTATGAGGAGGTAGAAGTTGAAGGAGTAGTGGTGGAAGAGTATGGGCAGGCGGAGATGTGGTCTTTTGAGGGGGAAGATGTTGCTTTTGATGATGTCAGGTCTTTTTCTGGTGAGTCTCTTGAGGTGTCTAGTGACTCTTACGGGTATGATACCACGAGCTCTGAGGAAGAAGATGACGAAGACGATGACCACCTTCCACCACATCTTCGGTTCACCCAGAGGATTCCCCCCGACTTCAGACTCCCGTGGAACCCCGAAGAGCCAAAAGAGTCCCTCGAGTGCACAGAAGACCGCGTCTCCGGGAAGAGGAGAAGAGAGGAAGATGAGGAAGATGATGAAGACGATGAAGACGATGACTACCTTCCCCCACATCTTCAGTTCAACCAGATGATTCCCCCCGACTTCAGACTCCCGTGGAACCACGAAGAGCCAGAAGAGTCCCTGGAGTGCCCAGAAGACCGCGTATCCGGGAAGAGGAGAAGAGAGGAAGATGACGAAGACGATGACCACCTTCCTCCACATCTGCGGTTCACCCAGAGGATTCCCCCCGACTTCAGACTCCCGTGGAACCACGAAGAGCCAGAAGAGTCCCTGGAGTGCCCAGAAGACCGCGTCTCCAGGAGGAGGAGGAGAGAGGAAGACAATGAAGAGGAGCTCCCCTGGAAGAGGCTTTGTCGTGAGAGGGATTTTTAAGAAGAGGAATTCTGGCAGGTCTAGGGATGCCTTAGGTAGCGTCTTGCACCGTGGCTTTTATTTACCCCGCTGCTAGATTGAGTTTTTCAGTTATTAAGGAGTCTGGCAGGTCTAGGGATGCCTTAGGTAGCGTCTTGCGCCGTGGCTTTTATTTACCCTGCTGCTAGATTTTCATTTAACTTTTTAGAAAGTTTAAGAAATTTTGTTTAGAACTGACATCTGAGCAGGCACTGAGGACATGACAACGATTTAAACAAGGTGTGGAACATGAGAGCTGGTTAAGGCAGACATAATCTAGCATGCTCTACATCTAATGTCAGAGCTGGACAGTCTGCCAGCTAACAGAAGGCAACACAAACAAAGGATTGATAAAAGAACAAGGTTTGCAAAGAGGAAACACAACATGGAGGCAAATGGACAAAAAATAAATCCTGGCTAAAAACAGATGAACCACGAGGAGGCAAACCAATCCAAGGAGCAGCTGGACATCACTGCTGAGGACAACGCAGGAGGTCAAACAAAAATCTTAAAGGTCTAAAAATGGAGTTGAGGTCACCTAAAGTCTATAGGCAGAGGGCCAAGGCTGTAGTGGAGACAGATTATCTAGAGTAGAGGACAGGACTGATGTAGGGATTTGGGTTGTGAGAGGAGCCGACTGTTAGAAACAGCTTTCAGATGCGACTTGGTCTACTTCTAGATGTTCCTCTGGTCAGTTAGTTTTCAGGCCTACTTTGAGAGAAAAGAACCCTCTGCAGAAATATTCTTCATATGATCTAGGCCTGTTCTGACCGCAGTGGATCTCTTCTGTGTTTTTTAAATCCCATGTTGGACCGAGCCTCTCCAAGCTTTGGGCCATCAGAAGATGCTGATGAGATCTGCAGCGACCAAACCAGAGGAGGATCATCTGGGCTGCTGACCTTTACAAAGAGTGAGAGCATGTTCAGTAAGGAGCAACAATGATCCATCTTTTAAATAGAAAGTTAACATTTCAGGTGGCCTCACTTCGTTTTTCATGTATGTTCAGACACTGTGGACGTCCAAAAGCAGAACTTCTGTGAGGAACCGGGACATCCAGGATGGTGAGGAGCTTCCCAGTCCCCACCTGAGGACGGCACAGAGAGACTGGAACAGAAAACACACGGAGTAAGACTTTATTAACACGACAAACCGACAACTCAAACTTCCCAGGCCTGATTAAAAGCTAACAGTCACTGAAACAGAAAGACCAAGATTATGATGAAAATAACATCCTGCCCAGATTTAAACTTGGTTTCAAGGAAATTAATTTGTCTTCTTTTGGCAGGGAAAGCAGGTTGAAGATGGAAGCAGTTTTCTAGCAGCCGGATCACATTGGAACAGAGTCCATCCACACGTGTTTGGAGGTATGTTGGTTGTTATCTAACTAGAGAGGCATCACATGCAGACAGTTTCACACTCTGAGGACGCTTTGCTTTCATTGATGAAGGAGCTGAAGAAGAGGATGGAGCACAGAGACCGCTAAGGAGGAGGAACATGGCTCCTCTATTTCTCTCCAACATGCTGGAGTCCTGGACTGAAAAACGTTGACGACCCTGCAGCTAAACCATCAGTCTGCTCCACCCAGTAAGAGAAGATAACAAACCTTTATTGATTCCAGATGTTCATCAGTATTGGTGGAGATATTAAAAACAGATCCAGAACAAACAGATTTAAAAGATACAACCATCCCATCAAGGTGGTCTGACCTTTAATCTTTATCTTTCCATCATTAATTGTTCACCTTCGTTTGAATCTCTGTAACCAAAATTTACCAGAACCAGAAGTTCTGACTTTTCCATTAGACCACAGATAAAGAGTTAGGAAGCCGCTTCTGATCCAATATGGGAGAATTTCCCCCTGGTTGATCTCTGAAGGGTTTTTTTAGAACTTTTTAAAGCAGAGAAACGACCGACTGAAGACTTGCAGCATTTTCAGGCATTTTCTCCAAGCATCCATTCTCTACAGTTATCGCTTCTGTTAACTTTAGGTTCTCCCTGTGTGTTTCCTTCTTCTCTTGGTCAAAGTTACACCTCTCCCAGTGTTCATGTGTTTAAATGTCACAGACTAGCGTGTTTGTTCACTAACTTCTGTTCTTTTTTTCCAGATAAGGTCATCTGCTCCTTGGACTGGCGCCTCTGTGTCTGTTGGACGTCTGCTGTCCTGTTAAAGACCCGCTCGGCCGCAGTAGATGGGCGCTGACATGGAGCTGCTGGAGGTTCCTTCCTGCTTAAAGCTGGTTTTCCTCTCTACTGTCACCACTTCACTGCTCAGGAGGAAGGACTGCTGTGAAATTAACGACTGGATGTGATTGGCTGAGCTTCCTCGGATTGAAGACATTTCTCTAAAAGCCATAATAAGCTGAATTTATTTTTACCATGTTGTAAATAGGATTGGGCTGGACTGCATGTTTGTGTTTCAAATTGATTCTGTGTTTCTGTTGTTTTCTGTTACATGTTTTTGTATTAAAGTTGTCATGTAAATTGCCTTCAGATAACATTTGCTGGGACTTGTTTCTATTTTACAAGAGTGAATTATAATAAATTCCCCTACTGGGTCTGTTTCTGTTGAAGGATGCTTCCTGTCGTTCTATCTCCACATGTTATTTCTCACTATAATAAAGGTTTGATTGAAGTCATGTGAACAGGATCTTTTTGTCTTTATTTGTAAAGTGTCTTGAAATAAGTGGTTGTAAATTGGTTCTTTGTAAATAAACAAAAGTGAAGTCAACTGGAGCAAGAGTTTAATATTACTATAGTACAGCGCTTTGGCAGATAGGTGGTTATTATTGTTTCTCTGTTGGGGGGTCTGACCTGACAACATGTTAATAGAACAATTGTTCTTGTCACCTTGCAGGATCAGAACTAATTAGCTCTACAAAAGGACAGTGAGACGTTCCTCCTGCAGTTCTTCTGATTTAATGACCTTATAGACAATCTGGGAGTTAAGCAGCAAAGCAGACAGGACACATCAACACTAAGCCTTACAAAGAACAACAATTAAAGATGAATTTTAAAATAAAACCAAAGGAAGATAGTAGGAACTAAATGTTTAATGAACCCAAAGTCAAACAGCTTTGCTTAATTCAAACAAAACTTTGTCCAAAGGTGATTTTTCCTTCTTTAAACTATACATACTTGGTCCCTCAGGGTTGCATAGCTCACTCCTTTTAACAGACACCATCTAGTTAATGTTTCAGACTCTATATTCTATCAGAGGAAAAGGGGGTAAAGGATTTAAATGGATTGATGATTCTACACTCACATTAAATTGGTTTTAGAAAAGATAAAATATGGAGTCAAATCAGTAAAAAAGATCCACATGTACAACAAGATATGTTATTGTGCATCTCAATTTACTAATGTGTATCACACAAAGCTCAAATGTGTACCTTGACATTTACAATTCATGCATGTGCAGTGTATTATTACTCGTATATTATGAATGGTGTGAATTTGAGAAACTGTTAACACATTTGTAAATGTCAAGGTACACATTTGAGCTTTGTGTGATACACATTTGTAAATTAAGATGTACAATTACATATCTTGTTGTCCGCATGTGGATGTTTTTCAGATCGATTTAGCTCCATGCTCAGCTTTTACTGTAACTAACTGTGTGTGCTCTCTTCCATACTTTCTGATATTAAAACTGAGTCAGACCTCATCAGGTTGACTGTTGCTTTCCTAGAAAGAGCCACTAATGGAGCTAGTTTAACTTGACCTTTTTTAACATAGAAAGTATTCATTAATCAGTGCTTCTATGCTCTTTATCTATGTCTGCTTTCCTCTCCTTGAACCCCCAGTCAGCCTCGGCAGAACGCCGCTCACACTGAGCCTGGTTCTACTGGAGGTTTAATCCTCTGTTGTCGCTGAATTTATGCTCGGTTTGAGGGATTGCTGTAGAGTCAACGACACAATGCAAGCAAAGGTCTACTGTTTCTAGAGGAGCAAACCCTGCAGAGTCAATGACTGAATGCAAACGGCAGGGTCTCATTAGATAGAAAACTTTTTACCAATCTGACTGTATTTGATTTGATTGAGTTGTCTTTGGAAAAATTAACTGAATTGAATTGAGAAACCTGAAAGGGCGAGTTTACTGATCACTCAGGATGTTGCTGAGGAGGAAATGCATTCATTTGATTCAGGTGTGCTGAAGAAGAGATGCATCCAAAGCATGCAGGACAACCTATAACCTTTTTAAATTAAGATTAAAATAGAATTGGGAGTTTTAAATTTATTGACATGACATAACCCCCAGAGGGTGATTTGGTTGATTTCTTTTTTTTTTTTTTATATTCCCCCCTCCAATTATTCCCACTAATTGAAATGTCTTTAAATCCACATTAACATGAATTCAACAGACTGTAGTAACCAGATTAATGGAAGCAGAAGATGTCTTTCAGTCATCAATGCACACATTCAGCGACACACAGGAGCGCTTTCAAGCTGGGCACCGTTTCATCCACAACACCTGTCCCATCAACCAGGAATCAGAATCAGAAATACTTTATTAATCCCAGGGAGAAATTACTTTCATTACATGACTTAATCTGTAATAGAGTGACTATAGGACCAGTTTGATATAACACAATTTCATACAATATATGTAATTAGGATCAGATTTATGAAAAATATTTTTAAATATAATACAGCCTACCTCTTTTGAATATTAATGTTTTCATCTGCATGCAAATAAACTTAATTGCATTTTTTCAGTTATTATAATATATCATATAATTTGCCATGTCAATCCAACACTTCTGTTTCAGTTGGTCAGTTATGGAAGTAGCCTACTGCATAACAAATAAACCTATGTTTAATGTTGTAATGATGCTTATAAATGTCAGGTGAAAATGCTGTGTTAGAAAAGTAAAATCCTGCTGACAAAAACTAGAACTGTTGCATGGACAAACCAGTAAAGGTCAGTAAGTAAAAGATGTGATTATCCATCCATCCATTTTCTGTCTCTCTTATCCCAAGCTGGGTCCTGGTGCCTATCTCCAGCTGTCTAAAAACTCCTCTCCTAGAGTGATTTTTATTTGTTAATTTTTTTTCACGGCACCAGTTGCTCATTTTTAGTGAACTGAAAATATACAGTTGCTGAAAAATCTGTAACAACATCTGAAGAGAACAGGCGTTTTAACGTGCATGTGCTATATTTAGTTTTTCAGAATAGTACAATACAACTGCAGTACTCAGAAGACACAGCAGATGGCAGCATAACAGCTTCTCCATTAATAACCATTGAACAAAAAACTCCTTCATATTTCAACAACATCCATATGACATTAACATGTTAGTATGGTACAAATCCCTGTTGAATGTTTTTGACTCTTTAAAGACAAAAGGGGGTTAAAATCATCAATACTAGTTGTGTGATCATAAGTTGTGTCTTATGAAGTTGCCCCTTTTTTCCTGGTATTCAAACTCAGATGTCTTTATAATTAGAGGAAGTTGTCAGATGTTTTTCTAAAAAGAAAAATAATAAAGATTTAATTAAATTCAAAAAAAATTTTATTGAGGCACTTTTGTTATTATTCTTAATATATTCAGGCAAGTTGGTGTTTCTTGTTGTTACATTGACATTAATTTTTGTCAACAAAATATTCCTATTTTTGAATGTTACAAAGGTGATAAGATTCCAATAACACTATTGGCTTGAAATTTTGATTTTTAAAGTATTTCGCTGAGTGCCCTATAAAGGTTTAAACGAGATACTAACTAAACAATTTTTTAAGGTTGTTGTATTCTTTTTCATGCTTACTATTTTGTCTTCTATGGTCATCCTGTTTCATGTGGGCTGATTTCAACTGTGGACGCTAACATTAGCATTGCAAACTTCAATACTTGCTTCACCATGTGTCCTGTTTAAATCCTTCCTGACTGCCAGCGGCAGAAAACAAAGAAGATACATAGATGCCACAAAGTCACGGAGTAACTTCTGCTGCACTAAGATAGTTTTTAAGAATAAATATCTGCACTGGACCCACACTGATGCTGCTTGAAAATGCAAAGGTTTCCACTAGGGACTTCAGTATGTATAAAAAAATGCAGTTAATTGAGTCAATTTTTTAAACATATTGAAGGTATAGAGGGCGATCTTTTATTTCCACTTATCTAAATAAGTGGTCTTCCTAAATGTCCATAATTGTAGTTCAATATTTACATAAGGCCATCCTACATGCTCGTCCCGTTAGCTATCTTTTTGCTCACATGCGTACTTTCATCCGCATATGTGTGGTGAGGTACGGTTTCAGACATTGAAGCTCACCTTTCTCACTGCAGTTCTTCAAAATTGCTGAGGGTCGTTAGAGAAAAGTGTCTACGAAGTGTATGAGAATAAAAGAAAGGTCTCAGAAGGGGCAGATATATCCCAGAATGCTTTGTATGGAGAGCTCTCCTTGAATATTTAAAAAATTCAATACTTGAGTAGATGTTTGATCGAGTATCGTTGAATTGTAGTTAAGTAAGATCCGACTATGAGTAGCAATACTACTGTTGAGCACTTAATCCACAACTGGACATATGCAGTGGAGATTATTTTACTCCAGAGATCTGAATGGGTGTGTACACTGGAAAAAACGATCTAGAAATTAGTCAACATTTCTTAAATTAAGTGTATTTACCCTTCATTTGAGCAGGTAAATAAGAGGATTTGCAAATGGAATGAGATTTTTTTGCTCTTAAAATAAGATAATTAGATAATATGCACTTTAAATAAGACAAAGCCATTTTTTTTTCTTATTTTAAATGTAAATTATCTTATTCTGTTGGCAAAGTATTTCACTTACCTCCTGAAGTCAAAAACAAATGTATATTTTAAGAACAAAATGACTTAGGCCTATGTGGATTTAGATTTTTTCCAGTGTACATGGCTGCAAAATGGATTGGAAAAAAACCAACTCTGTCATCCGGATTGAAATTTCTCTCTAAATTCAGATTTATTGTCAAATATTTCAGTAGAAAACCTTAGAAAGCGGCC